>NW_026000229.1:17111491-17117867 GCF_001458135.2 Marmota marmota marmota | reverse complement strand
AAAAAAAAAAAAAAAAAAAAAAAAAAAGACACTTGAACCCATAAAAACTGTTTAAAAAAAAAAAAAAAAATCCAATGGACAGTGAATGTCCATTCTCCCAACCACAGATGCACCATTTTTTTCTCCATAATTTTTTATTGGTGCATTATAGTTATACATAATGGTGGGATTTGTTACACATTCATACACGCACATAATATAACAATATAATTTGGCCAGTATCATTCCCCAGTATTTCTCCTTTCCCTTGCCTTCTCCCTCTCCCTGATCTTCCTTTAATTTTCATGAGACACCTCCCTTTCTTTTCCTTTTTTCCTCATTAGCTTCTCACATTATGAGAGAAATTGCTTAACATAATGGTCTCAACTTCCATCCATTCTCCTGAAAATGACATATTTCATTTTTCTTTATGACTGAATAAAAATTCCATTGTCCATATATACCACATTTTCTTTATCCATTTATCTGTCTGTAGACAACCTAGGTTGGTTCCATACTTTGGCTATTGTGAATTGAGATGAATGTGCTGGGACAGGAGTCACTTGCCTGTGGTAGGCAGAATAAAGCTCCCTCTTTTCCTACCAAGTTGTCTACATCCTAATCCTAGAAGCACTGGATATGTTAGTTACATGGCAAAGGGGGATTTAAGTTGAAGATGGAATTAAGATTGCTAATCACCTGACTTTAAGATGAAGTGATCATCCTGGATTATCTGCATGGGGCTAGTATAATCATAAATATTCTTAAAAATGTGAGAGGAGTCCATGATATGGAAGATACTACAGAAGAAAGACACAGAAAGATTCAACATTGCTGACTTTGAAGAACAAGGAAGGGGACCAAGGAAAGACCTAAAAGCTGGAAAGGGCAAGAAAACCGATTACCCTCTAGAACCTCCAGAAAGGAATGCCCCAATCCATCTTGATTTTAGCCTATACAGTGAAACCTGTATTGGACTTTTGTGAGACTAAAAGGTGATAAATTTGCATTATTTAAACTTAAGTTTTTGATAATTTGTTACAATACCAATAAAATATACTAACCCATTTCATTCATTTCTATCAGTAAAGATGGCAAAAGGAGCTGTATTTATTGCTGCAATCTGCCAGGGTCAATTTTTAAAGACTGCATGGCTGCCCTATTATCATCAGGGTATAGTTCCTGTCATTGACTTATTTCTAATTTTTCTTGCCTTGTTACATTAGTGTGATCACACAATTCCTTAACTCCATCTTGCCTTACTAAATTGTACTAATTTTCTTTCCAAAAAATGATATCTAGTCCTAGAAGCAGGGTTACCTTAACATTTAATATACATTCAACCTCTAAGACACTGAGGGTTTTGACAATACCTACCCTTTTGAGATCTCTTGAATGTAATGCACTGGTTCTGTGTGAAGCAAAGAGCAATTGGCAACATAAAGAAGAACCACAACTGGTTAACCTAAAGGGAAGTTACCCTGAATCACAGCAGGACTTTTTGGTTCTGAATGGCTGTGTCAGCTTTGAAGGGCAACAAGCCCACATCTGTCCTTCCCTGAGCTGAGAAAATAGTGTTAATGGTCTGGGCCTCATAGGTTGAGGCTAGTAATTGTTGAGAAATACCCATTTGCTTTTAACAAATGTGTTCTCTTGCTATAACATCTAATACCTGTCTGCAAATTAGTGTTGGTCTGTCTGTGTGTTCTTATAATTATAAACAGAAGTATCTGCACTCTTAAATAGGCTTATTAGTGGAACCACCTGTTAGAATTAACAACCAAAGGCAGTAAAGCAAATGTTGGATATCTTACCTAGGAATTCTATCTACTAACAAAAAAGAATGCTTTTATATTAAAAAAAAAAAAAAGGCAAGAGGAAATAGGGCAGTTTGGGGGCTTTACTTACTATATTACAAACAAACTTTTAATCTGTTGCCTAGAATTTAGAGGTTTTAAAAATATAGATAATAAAGCCAGGCATGGTGGCACATGCCTGTAATCCCAGTGGCTTGGGAGGCTGAGGCAAAGGATTGCGAGTTCAAAGCCAGCCTCAGCAACTTAGTGAGGCACTTAACAACCCAGTGAGACCCTGTCTCTAAATAAAATACAAAACAGGACTGGGGACGTAGCTCAGTGGTTGAGCACCCCTGGGTTCAATCCTCAGTACCATTGTGTGTGTGTGTGTGTGTGTGTGTGTGTATTATAAAGCAAGGCTTATTTTTAGTCTTGAATTTGCCACTCAGTGTAATCAGTGTGTCTTCTTTCTCCCAAAATAAGTTCGTTCTGGAATTTTAATTGTTGAATCAAAATTAGCTTTCTAAAATGGAAGGGAGACCAGGGAGAGAAGAGAGGAAGAAAAGAAGAAATATAGGAGAATGAAATTTTACCAAATTATATTGTTAAAAATTATATTGTTATATTGTGTGCATATACAAATATTGAATCACAAACCCCACTATTATGTATAATTATAATGCACAAATTAAAAAATTAGCACTCTAATATATATTTTACATCATTAATACTAATTTTTAAATAGCCTTTTAACCTTAGACATGGCATATGAAATGCATTGTTATAATGCCTCGATGGGTATGTATTTTGATGACGAGTTATTATTATAGACTCTAGTCTCATGGAAAACTTGTTTGCCTAGGTGAATATGGGATGCCATGAACATTTGTCCTTTTTCTTATCTTAAAAGTGGTTATACCCAGTTAGGTTTTTTTAAAAAAATTTGATTGTAAGTAAAACTTGAGAATATTATTATGGCTTGAAGGCTGGGTGCTGGGTACTCTTCAGCCAAAGAAAGAAGCTTAGTTTGTCCAGTGCCAGTCCAAATCAACTGAAAGTACATTTGATAAGGACAATCAAAAGTAAAACAAATATGAAAAGAAGTAAAGTTGGGAGGGATATTGTACAATATGGCAGAAAGAGGGCTAGCATATTATTTAAGAAAAGTGGATGGGGGATGTAGCTCAGTGATAGAGCACTTGCCATGTACAAAACCCTAGATTCCATCCCCAGCAACATCAAACAACAAAAGCAAACAAAAAAGTGCACCCAAGAGATGTTAACTTAAATACAAAACCAGGCAAAGGACATTAAGATAAGCCATGGGGATTCAAATGGCCAGCAGTCTATTGCCCCTAAAAATCAAATGTGGACTTATATTCAAGATGGCATCGATCACAACATTATTTGAAGAAACCTGAAAACTAGTTAACTGTCCAACCTTAAGAGAATGATTATGTTGGGATATATCCACATAATAGGGAATTAAGTCATACTGGGTGGGGTGGGCATGCCTGTAATTCCAGCAGCTTGGGAGGTTGAGACAGGAAGATCTTGAATTCAAAGCCAGCAACTTAGTGAGGCCGTAAGCAACTCAGTGAGACCCTGTCTCTTAAATAAAATATTTTTTTTAAAGGCTGGGGATGTGGCTCTCTTGGGTTCAATCTTGGTAAAAAAAAAAAAAAAAAGTCACTAAAAGTAGGATTTTTGTACTTTTGTTGCTGGAATTGAACCCAGGGCCTTTTGCGTTCAAGGCAAGTACTGTACCACTGAGCCACATTACCAGCCTCCCAAATGACCAGAATTTCTTTTGGGCTATTCATCCCCCATTTTTTTTTTTCTTTTTGGTGTTGGGGATTGAACCCAGGCCTTCATACATGCCAGTCAAGTGCTCTACCACTGAGCTACACCCCCAGCCCTACAATTATTAATGATAGGGAAAACAATGTAGGGAGAAGAACAGGACATAGAGTTTTACATTTGTAGAAGATTAATTTTGCAAAAGAACTGCTGAGGAAGATTAAGGTAATAGGTATGGTAATCAATCTATCTTCAGCTCTCTTAGGACTTAACTGTGTGGTTTTGGGAATGGGCTCCCAGGGGAGATCTGAGAGTAGTTTTGAGTCTCACAGTTACTTAGCTTACTGAGGGAGCACACATCTTTTTTAAAATCATAGTTCTAGTCATACTTACTGGATTGGGATTGAAGGGGGCTGGGTGGAGGGAGAAAAGACAGGTGCTAATGCTCTAGTTGTCCCTGTGTATCCCATTCATCTCCATCTGTCACTGTGACAGACTGCTATCCTAATAATGTTTCATAAAGCATTCTTAGTCATGTTACTTCCAAGATTAGTTGATAGGTCAGAAGTGGAAAGCTGGCTTTATTCATCTGCATATCACAGGAATAGATTCTTTTAGGCATTTTTAAAAGTGATTAAATTTTTACTGACTTTCCTGTTACTTTAGTTTCCCTTGTGAGCTACTAGTAAATTACATTTGTATACATATATTCTTACTGTGTACTGGGTTTTAATCTCTCCTGGATCTTCATCTGGAGATGATTGGGTCAGTGGAAAGTGGACTGACCGTTAACAGTTTAGACAACAGTACAAAAGGTGGCTTATGAAGTCACTGTACTGTATAAGAGTGAAGGAAGGAAGTGGTTGTGTAGGAAGGTGGTTGGCAGTTTACGAGGCAAAGGGAAGTTCTAGTTTTGTTTTTACCCAGTTATTTATCTTCTCTCTGTAGTGATTTCTTTTTTTTTTTTTTTTTTTTTTTGAGATGGGATCTTCTTGCACTTGTTGTCCAGTCTGGTGTGTTGGCTCAAGTGATTCTCCAGCTTCCCCCTCCCTAGTAGCTGGTACTACAGGCATGCACCATCATGTCCAGCAGACAGTGGTTTTGTTTTGTTTTGTTTTTGAAGATTGTGGAAGCAGATAGAGGACAGGACCCACTTTTGGTATAACATGTAGACATATACAACTAAGCACCTTGTTAAACTTTATTAACATAGAAAAGTTGCAGTAGAGACATTATTTACTAATATAAATCTGAATATTGGTAACAGTTTCTTTCCTAGAGGGTGGCCCCATTATGGTGACGAAGCTGTTTGCATGAAAAATTCAAAGTACCCAAATAGATGTCCTTTCACTTTGTTCTGTTGGGTCAGAAAAGGTCTTGTCTCCAAGGAACCAAATCCCTCAGATTTGTTAAGGGGGCTGGAACTTTCATAAAAGTTTCAGGTCTTTTAACTGATTTAGCCTTAGGGTCTGACTTCAAAACCCTGCATTTCCACAATGATAGGCTTTTGAAGCCAGATTCCCAGCTTTCTGTTCATGTGCTGCACAATCCGGCTTTGTTCCCTCTGGTACCGGTCTGGGGATCCACCCCACCCTTGTTTGCCTCATTTACTAAAGGCCATGTACTGACTGAATTTTCACCATGTGCCTTCTAGGCCAAGCATGACTGGTTTTTATTCTCCTAGCCTGAGAGAATGTGGTTGAAAATTTTGTGTATGTGAGAAGGATGAAAAAAGAAGTTATATTCACCAACAGCATTAGATGTAAAGTGTATACCTTGCTTTGCCTGTCATGTGGGTTAGTAACATCTAACACAAGTGAGTTTCAGTTAACAGTTTAGACAACACTACAAAAGTAAACCAGGGTCAGAGCTTGAATTCTGGACTCCAGAGTAGTGTGTCCTGGTCACTAGAATGTGTCTCATCAGCATTTGAAAGAATAAAAGTCATCAGCTGAGAAGGAGAAATGTATTTGGACAGATTCTTTTGAAAATTATCTGTGCTTACACACACCATTGTTGTTACGTACTTTGGGGTAGGGCATTTCAGCAAGGGTATAGTTTTAGAAATTAAACCTGAATTATATGAACCTATATTAGCTCTGTGATCATTTGAGTAGCAGTACTTTCATTACTATTAATGTTTTGCTGCTAATTGAACTGGCTGACAAGTGATCCTGTTGTCCCCTAAAACACTTGGGGAAACAACCAAGGGACAGAGGGATTGTATCAAAAAAATTTTTTCTAGGCATGTTATTTGTTTTTAATAAGTCTGTTTTATTCAGAGTATCTCACTGTTTTCAGAGTAAACCCCAGTCTCCAAAGAGAACTGCATCTATTCTTCCCATCAACAATGGTTCCAAAGAAAATGGGATTGAGGAAGAACAAGACCAGGAGCCACAGGATCTCTTTGCAGGCAAGTATGGACTCAAAATTGAACCTTCTAAATAGCTTTTTTAAAATTGAAAATGGTATTAGCAACATAACTTTATGTAAGATACTGTAGTGGAAGATTCCAGAATAAAATATATTCCCTTCCATCAAAATTCTTACAAGTTTAGGGAGTAAGACATAAATATATGAGTTAAATTATTAAATAATAATAGAAATAATAGAGGAGTGATAGAAATACAAAATCACAAAAGCTCATAAGAATAAGAGATTTAATGAGATTATTGATTATAGCAGTGGTTTTAGATTCTTATGACCAAGACTCCTAGTAAGAAATTTTGTGTCATAGTCCAAAATATATGTACTTGTACAAAACTGAAACAACAGATTTTTTTTTTTTTTTTTTTTTTTTT
>NW_026000229.1:17073703-17111466 GCF_001458135.2 Marmota marmota marmota | reverse complement strand
TTTTTTTTTTTTTTTTTTTTTTTTAGAGAGAGTTTAATATTTATTTTTTAGTTTTCGGCGGACACAACATCTTTATTTGTATGTGGTGCTGAGGATTGAACCCAGCACCGCACGCATGCCAGGCGAGTGCGCTACCACTTGAGTCACATCCCCAGCCTTGAAACAACAGATTTAAGTAATTTGACCTTCTAATAAAGTCTAAAATTTTCTATTGTTTCTCTTTTCTTTAATGTTTTTTTTTATTGGTTGCTCAAGACAATATAATGATCTTGACATATCATACATTTTCTTTAATGTTCTTTACAACCCCTTGAATTATTTCATAATCCAATAAGCTACAACTTGCAATATAAAAACCACTACTATACAGTAGGTTTTCTCATCCTATTAATATTTTGAGCTAGATAGATCTTTGTTGAGGAAGACTACTCTGTTCTCAACTGGGGTTGATTTTGCCTACCAGAAGACATTTGCTAAGTTCATGGAGTTGTTTTAATCATCATAATTGGATGCATTACAGTTATCCAGTTGGTAGAAGCCATGGACGCTGCTAAACACCCTAAAATGCACAGGACAGCCCTTTACAACAAAAAAATTGTTAAATCCAGAATGTCAGTAATACCAACATAGAAACTGTTTTGTCTAGCGTGATCTTGGAAGACTTCCTGGGAGAGTAGGAGAAAAAAATATTGGACAGGAAGTATAAAGCATAATTAAGGGACGGACATTAAATTAAGAATCAGATTTTATTAGAAGGGCAAATTACCTAAATCGTTTGTTTCAGTTTTGTACATGTATTTTGGATGACGACACAAAATTTCTTAGTGGGAGTCATAAGAGTCTAAAACCACTGCTATAGGGATGGGGATATAGCTCAGTTGGTAGAGTGTTTGCCTTGCATACACAAAGCCCTGGGTTCAGTCCCCAGCATCATACTCTCACACACACACACACCAAAAAAGAAGAAAACTACTGCTATAATCAGTAATCTCATGTGATCTCTTATTCTTATGAGCTTTTGTGATTTTGTATTTCTATCATTCCTTCCTCTATTATTTAATAATTTAACTCATGTTTAAATTGTTTCTTAAGAGAAGCCGTGGAAGATAGATTGGAAATGTTGTTTAGAAACAGATTTAGGCGGGGCTGGGATTGTGGCTCAGAGGTAGAGCGCTCACCTAGCATACGTGAGGCTCTGGTTTCGATCCTTAGCACCACATAAAAAAAAATAAAGATGTGTCCACCTATAAGTAAAAAATAAATATTAAAAAAAAGAAAGAAAGAAAGAAACAGGTTCAGGAGGGCTTTACACATCAGTAATTTGGGTTTGAATTTTCATCCTAATGCCAATTAAGAGCCATTGGTAGTTTTAGGTAACAAATGTGATATGGGCAAAGTAATGTTTTAGAAAACTGATGTAGAGAAATTATTATATAAAATGAGTTGCAGTGGACAAAAACAGGAGGCTGTTTAGAAGATGGTTAAAAATCGGTTCAAGAATGAAATGGCAAAGACCAACATAAGGTGATAGAAGTAGTCAAGAAAAGATAAAACTTTTCAAAAGGAAAAGAAATCTGGTGTCAGTTTTGGATATAATGGATGTCAAAAAAGAAAGAGAGGCTAAGGACCAAATCAAATGGTTCAAGTCCAAGGATTGACAAGATGGTATCATTTTAAGAACCAAATTCTAAAGAAGAAGAAGAAGAAGAAAGGGAAAAAAAAAAAAAACTGGCTTTAGGGGAAGAGTTAGTTTTGGGTTTTGGTATTTTAAATACCAAATATTTTAAGTCTTTTGGAATGCAAAGAGAAATACCCAAGGAGTTTTTTTTTACCTGCGAAAGAGAAAAGAATTGGAAACATGGGAATCTTCTTCCTAGAAGTGGTAGTCAAAATTGCCATGTAAATGAGATTCCTAAAAGGAGAGAATAGAGAGCAGGGGGAGACACAAGAGGTTGAAGGGCAAGATCTTAAGAGGACTCTCACATTAGAACTCTGGTAGGAAATTTTTTTTTAATTATTATTATTTTTTAATTTGTATATGACAGCAGAATGCACTATAATTCTTATTACACATATAGAGCACAATTTTTCATATCTCTGGTTGTATACAAAGTGTATTCACACCAATTCGTGTCTTCATACATGTACTTTGGATAATAATGACCATCACATTTCACCATCATTTTTAACACCATGTCCCCTCCCTTCCCCTCCAACCCTTCTGCCCTATCTAGAGTTAGTCTATTCCTCCCATGCTCCCTCTCCCTACTCCACTATGAATCAGCCTCCTTATATCAGAGAAAACATTCAACGTTTGGTTTTTTGGGATTGGCTAACTTCACTTAGCATTATCTTCTCTAACTCCATCCACTTACCGCAAATGCCATGATTTTAGTCTTTTATTGCTGAGTAATATTCCATTGTGTATAAATGCCACATTTTTTTTTTTTATCCATTCATCTATTGAAGGGCATCTAGGTTGGTTCCACAGTTTGGCTATTATGAATTGTGCTGCTATAAACATTGATGTGACTGTGTCCCTATAGTATGCTGTTTTTAAGTCCTTTGGGTATAGACCCAGGAGAGGGATAGCTGGGTCAAATGCTGGTTCCGTTCCCAATTTTCCAAGAAATCTCCATACTGCTTTCCATATTGGCTGCACCAATTTTCAGTTCCACCAGCAGTGTATGACTGTACCTTTTTCCCCACATCCTTGTCAACACTTATTGTTGTTTGTATTCATAATAGCTGCCATTCTGACTGGAGATGAAATCTTAGAGTAGTTTTGATTTGCATTTCTCTAATTGCTAGCAATGATGAACATTTTTTCATATATTTGTTGACTGATTTTATATCATCTTCTGAGAAATGTCTGTTCAGGTCCTTGGCCCATTTGTTGATTGAACTATTTGTTTTTTTGGTGTTTGACTTTATGAGTTCTTTATATACCCTAGAGATTAGTGCTCTATCTGATATGTGAGGGGTAAAGATTTGATCCCAATATGTAGACTCTCTGTTCACCTCACAGATTGTTTCTTTTGCTGAGAAGAAACTTTTTAGTTTGAGCCCATCCCATTTATTGATTCTTGATTTTAATCCTTGTGCTTTAGGAGTCTTATTAAGGAAGTTGGAGCCTAATCCCACATGATGGAGATTAGGGCCTACTTTTTCTTCTATTAGACACAGGGTCTCTGGTTTAATTCATAGGTCCTTGATTCACTTTGAGTTGAGTTTTGTGCATGGTGAGAGATAGGGGTTAATTTCATTTTGTTACATATGGATTTCCAGTTTTCCCAGCACCATTTGTTGAAGAGGCTATCTTTTCTCCAATGCATGTTTTTGGCACCTTTGTCTAATATAAGATAATTGAAAGACTTGGGAATCAACTTAACGAAAGAGGTGAAAGATCTATATAATGAAAATTAATAGAAACCTAAAGAAAGAAGTCAAAGAAGACCTTAGAAGATGGAAAGATCTACCTTGCTCTTAGATAGGTAGAATTAATATTATCAAAATGACCATACTTCCAAAAGCACTATACAGATTTAATGCAATACTTATCAAAATCCCAATGACATTCCTCATAGAAATAGAAAAGCAATCATGAAATTCATCTGGAAAAATAAGACACCCAGAAGAGCTAAAGCAATCCTTAGCAGGAAGAGTGAAGCAGGTGCATCACTATACCAGACCTTAAACTATACTACAGATTAATAGTAACAAAAACAGCATGGTATTGGCACCAAAACAGACTGGTAGACCAATGTTACAGAATAGAGGACACAGAGACTAACCCACAAAATTATAATTATCTGGTAGGAAATTTTAAAGACATGAGTGGGAAGAAGAGTTTAGAAGAAATACAAAGATTGAGAAGATTTTCCACTTCTTTTATCTCTGAAACTTAAAAGTGCACACTATTCATTTGACAGTGATTATTTTTTTTTATAAAATTTCTGCAGGAGAAATGATATAAATGCAAATAATGAATTCTTTGTTATATGACAGATTGAAAAGGTGAATTTTCTATCTTTGAGATAATTTAACTTGTGTATGATCTTTCCTTATAAGATGACCTGAAATCTTAGTGTAACAGACTTATCCCCATGCCTAGGCTTTATACATAGTGGATATCTTTATTAAGAACACATTTATCGGGCTGGGAATGTGGCTCAAGCGGTAGCCCGCTCGCCTGGCATGCGTGTGGCCTGAGTTCGATCCTTAGCACCACATACAAACAAAGATGTTGTATCTGCCGAAAACTAAAAAATAAATATTAAAAATTCTCTCTCTCTCTCTCTAAAAAAAAAAAAAAAAAAAGAACACATTTATCAGTGATAATGATTCTTATTTACTTTATTCCCCTACCAGTTTTATATGTAACCAATACCTGCCTCACTATTAAGAAAGGAACATAAGATATTTCTAAAAAGGAATGTCTATAATGAGACATTTAGTTTAGGACTTGAATAGCGTCTCAGATGTTTTATTTAGTCATTTATTTTATCTTTGTGGTACTGGAGGTTGAACCTAGGGCTATTCTACCAACTAAGCTACATCCCCAGCCTTGTTAAATTTTGAGCTTGTATCTTGCTAAGTTGCCAAGGTTGGCCTTCAACTTGTAATCTTGTCTTCAACTCCCCAATAAGTGGGATTATAGGCATGAACCAACATGATATTGACTATAGAAATTTAAATGTTCTGATATATTTTCTACATCATTAGTCTAGTGATGATCAGAATCTTATGGAGCCCAAAGGCTTTTTCCATTACTCTTATCAGGAGTTCAAAGAAAAAAAAGCGTATTTTAATGTAAGTTTGAGCATCTTTGTTACATGAATTCCATAGAAAATATACAGCTTTTCAAAAGGTTCTTACTAGCACTCAAGCCAAACATTTTGAATTAGCAGTAGCACTTCCTGTCTGTTTCATTTCCAAACACACACATATATTATTTATGTGGAACCTGCATGATGGGAATATCCTTCACGCACTCCACTGGTTGTTTGTTTCAAAGACTCCTGACAACCTAACATGTTCATTATGTATATTTTTTTTCTGTTTTATACTCCTACTCCATGGTCAGATTATATTACTACTGTTTTCTCTTTCCTGATAGGGATCAGGTTCTTTTCTAACAATGTGGCACATGATTCACATTTAATGATTAGCACACTGACCTAGAACTTGATTATGTTTTCTGGATCCCTATCTCTGTTTTTTTTCTTAGCTTCAAATGAAAATCTAAAAGAGGAAAAGAAATAGCTTCTTTGAAGTTCCTAAGATGAATTGAACATCTACTGATCAGACCAAACCTGAATGATATTTATGTTTTTCTTTACTAAAAAGAACAACAACAACAAAAGCTAGGTTTAGAACATCTAGCTTTATTGCTCCAAGTTGAAAGTACATCCTTTTTTATTTGCATAAGAACTTTTAATGTCTAAAAATGGTACATAATGCTATTTTAAACGTTCCCTCTCTGGAACATTTAGACAATGAGTTGTTCTGCTCAACTGAGTTTTTCTCAGATAGACAAAAGTAGCTCTTAAGCACTACTTAGATCAGACAGATTTTTAGGTATTACAGGTATAATTTTTTCCTCTTTGGATGCATGTTTTAATGCAATTCAATCTTTATAAGGATATCTAAACTATAATTTTTGAACAATTCTTAAGTGTTAAAATAACAATGATGTCCTCAGGTGTAGCAGACTTCCCTTTCCTGAATATTAATAACTGTTTGTTATCTTGAGTCCATTTTTTCTGGCTTACATTTTTCCTGACTCTCATTTGATGTTTTTTTTTTTTTTGTCAGTATGCTTGCCTCTTCTTACACATTGATTTGTAAAGCAGATAACCAAACATTGTCCTTTTATAAACAATTATAATGAGATAAATAGGCTTCATGTCAGGTTATAAAGGAATACCCCTGAGAGTAAAATTAATTAGTACACTTATTTTGGCTATGGAATCTTTTTGCTTGATCCATTTTTTTGTTTGTTTGTTTGCAGTATTGGGGATTGAACTCAGGGCTTTACACATGCTAGGCAAGTGCTTTGCTACTGAGCTTTATCACAGTTCTTTTTTACATTTGTATTTTGAAATGGTCTTTTTTTTTTTAAGTTTGCCTAGCGGCCTGGAACTTTTGATCCTTCCACCTCAGCCTCCCAGGTAGCTGGAATTATAGGCCTGCCCCACCTCCTGGCTTGATTCCTAGTTCTTGACTAAATTCTAGATGGGAGAGTGTGACCAAGTAGTTGTGGTTGGAAGGAAAAAGGAGAAGTTGCTCTACTAATAAGGCTGTGCTAAAAGAACACTTTCCTCATGTTCTTTCCCTTTTATCCATGTAAAATTTTGTGACTCTTGCTCTCTTAATCTGAGAGCCACCAAGTATTTACTTAAGAGTGCTTGCTGATGTTCTTATGAGTCAGGCTGTTGAACTGAAGTTCAGCTTTCAAAGACCCATTATTGACCTTTATTTAAAAATATCAACTGTTTTCAGATGCCACAGTGGAGCTATCCCTGGACAGCACACAAAATAATCAGAAGACGGTACCAGCCAAAACACTCATTTCTCTTCCTCCACAGGAAGCCACAAATTCTTCTAAGCCCCAGCCAAGCTATGAGGAGGTGAGAATCTGTGCTACTGGTCTGGTTGCTTTTGGATTTTTAGGACTGTGTTGTCACTAGTTTGAAGTTAGTTGAGTATAAACCTTGAGAAAACATTTATGATTCCTGAAGGAGACCTGCTGTGATTAATAGACAGCTAGAATCCTGTAAAGAACCCTTTCTTAAACGGTCTGTTACCCAGAAGACAGCACAGAGGCTTTCATGTAGTCTTTCTTTCTTTCTTTACTCCCTCCTTAGCCTGAAAGAGGCAAGTCTTCCAAAATCTAGTAGTTATTCATTGTCATCCAAATGAGATTTCAAGGGGATAGATGTAACAATGACCTGTGAACTGGCTCCCAACTTAAAATTGTGGGCATTGGTTCACTGAAATTATTGGGAATGGACAGAGCTGAACACGTATATATAGAAAGGTATATCTTTATTTTATTGTATGGATATATAGTAATGGATAAAATTAATTTCACATCAACTCGCATGACTTATTTTTTCTTTAAAAAGCTAGAGGAAGAAGAACAGGAGGATCACTTTGATTTGACAGTTGGTATTACTGATCCTGAGAAGATAGGTAAGTGCCCTTGGGACTCCTTGTGATATTAGGATGGGGACAGGTAGAAAGTGTGGGTAGCTAATTTGGGGATGGCTACCTGCAGAGCCGAACCAGCTGTAAAAATATAACCCTAGCTATACTTCAAAGACCAGAGACACCAGTTACGCAGTACTTAGTTTTTCTGTGCTTTAAGAAGAAAAAGTGGAGACATCAAATATTATTAGAATCCCTTTTTTTAAAAAATAATTTTTTATACTTTATTTTATTTATCTTTATGTGGTGCTGAGGATCGAACCCAGGGCCTCGAATGTGCTAGGTGTGCACTCTACTGTTGAGCCACAATCCCAGCCCCTAGAATCCCTTTTTTAAAACTCAAATATTACCTTCTCCTTCAGAGTTGCTAAGACCATTTACTCCCTTTTTATTTTTTATAATTGTTTTATTTATTTATTAAAAATATTTAATGTTTATTTGCTGAGGATTGAATCCAGGGCTTCCCACATGCTAGGTGAGCGCTTTACTGCTTAGCCACACCCCCAGCCCCTTATTTATTTATTTTTATACATTGCTTAGGATCGAACCTAGTGCCTCATATATGCTAGGCAAGTACTGTGCCACTGAGCTACAGCCCCAACCCTTTACTCCATTTTTAGATCATAAATTCCATATAAGTAGTTTAAAATATATGTTAGAATTCTGAGATATGGGTGCTCACATTGGTAGCACATATACTTAAACTGGAAAGATACAGAGAAGATTAGCATAGCTTTTGTGCAAGGATGACATGCAAATTCACAAAGCATTCCATATTTATTTTTAAAAAGTAAAATTTAAAAAATAAAATTCCTCAAGAAATTTGAAACTTTTGCTATACATAACATTTGTCATTTGCGTTGGTATTCTAAATGAGATGGGGAAGTTGGCATCCTCTTCCCATAGATGAAAGACTAAGCACGGTCAAACTAAAGTTAGATTTTCAAAAAAGGTAATACTTAACTTTGGCCAGACTTGAATTTTTAGGATAACTTTCCCCTCTCCCAGGTTTGTGAGTGTTATTAGCAGAAAATAATAGACCTTGACTTTCCTTGTGCCAGGTATAGTCCCTTACAGAAAAGGCTACTTTAGAGCTTTGTCCTCCTAAACAAAGAGTGATGTTCATATGGTTAAGAAGACAAATGTAATAATTAAAAGAAAAAATATAACTCCTAACTTTTTGTCTTTTTTAGAGCTAGAAGCAGAAATTTTGTGAAGTCTAATTCCATGCCTCTCTCTCAGATCTTTATAGCCTCAGGTGTTCTTTGGCTTGTAGATATTTCATTCCGATGTCTACCTTCATTGTCACATGGCATTTTTTCTAAGTGTTTCCATATCATCTCTCCTTTATGCATGTATAGCTCTTCATCTGACTTTCCCTATTTTTATAAGGACACCACTCACACTGGAGGAGGACTTACCCTGATGTCCTCATTTTAACTTGATTATATCTGTAAAGGCCATGTTTTCAAATAAGGTCACATGCTGAGGTACTAAGAATTAGGACTTTCAACATATCATTTTGGAGGGGCATAATTTGCCCTACAGTAGGATAATTTAAATGTCTTATGGATTAAATTTATTTGAACACAAATCACTCTTGGTAATAATCTTTTATCCCCCTGGATTCTTAATCATGTGATGCCAAGAAACCAACTTATTAAAACGTATTCATATTAGGGCCTTTTTTCTTTTTTAGTTGTAGATGGACACAAAACACTTATTTATTTATTTTTATGTGGTGCTGAGGATTGAACCTCGTGCCTCACACATACCAGGCAAGTGCTCTACCAATGAGCTACAACCATATCCCAGGGTCTGATTTTTTAACAAAACTTTACGTATGGGCTGTTTATTCAACATGTGCTTCTTTGGCCCACACACCACTATAGAAATTAGAATCCTACTTTGACCAGGATACTCTTTTTAGAACTTGGTAATTTATATATGCCATTTTTACTTCTCAGAAATTATTTAAGAAATTTATGTAAATTTTAAGACTCTTGTATTATTACCCCATTTCCACATCTTATGTACTCTGTCCATATGTAAACAGTATGTCTTTTTTCACACATATTACCTTAGTAAAAGTGGCTGACACATAGGCAGAATATCTGAAGATCATGCTGGCACTAAATTATGAAACTGGCCTTTTGGACATTGGAACATAACTACTTCAACAGTGAATAAAATTTTGAATATATTTCTATAAAGTAAATTTAGCTTTTTTCCTTCCAGTGGTGAATATCCTTAGTAATATTAGGCAATGTAGTACAAATGGCTTAGAAGAGAACTAAAGGTGTGGTAATCAGCATAAAATAATTTCTAAAGCTTAGCTTAAATTAGCTTAATTTCTGTTTTGTACATTACTCATTTGTTAGATGTTGAGAAGATAGAGCAGGCCTGCCCTCTAGTCCTGTATAATCTCCAGCTTCTCTGTGCACTCTGTGCATTTCCAGCCATCTTTTTGAAACCAAGTTGTTGTATGTGACCTTTTGATCCAGTACTGCTCCTTCTTCCCCTGACCCCCACCCAGAACTAATTCAGGAGTTTAAGCAAGAACTAATTATTAACCTAGGCTTTCCTGTTTGATGTGGGGAGGAATCCAGGGACAAGGGAGGAAGGGGACAAAACCAACCCAAGATGCCATGGTCCAGCACTGGAGCTGTGACTCTGTGGATTCCAATGTATGTCTTTTCAGTGCTTAAGGAGTCAATGGTGCCTTTATCTCCCTAAGTGGTCTGGGTCAGAACACTACCACAGAGAAAAACAGTTGCTTGAATCCCAGATTATTTAACAATCAAAGGCTTTTTCATAAAAATAATTCCTCAGGAAAGGGAGATTTTTGTGACATCAGGCAGCCCAAGTGTCTTCCTGCCAGGCCCTTTACTCTGGGTGAATATGCTAGATCAGAGAGGTCAGTGTCCCCCAGTCCCAGTGGAGGGGGCCATGATTGTATTTCTGAAAGAGCAAACCAAGCCCAGAGCTAGCCTAGGGTAGAACTACTTGTTTCCTTTTACATCAGTTGCTTCCTTCTCCTCTTGCTTTATACAGCAAGAGAATTGTTTGGTTTTGGACAGATGTGTGTAACCAGCCCAAATATTGGCATGGTAACAACTGATGGATTGTCAGTATCCAGTGCTGCTTTGTGGAGGGTATAAATGGAGCCTGGTTTTGGAACAGGAGGCTAACTCTCTTGTCTAACTCAGACTGGGGCCCAGCCAGCATCTGTGGGGGGCATTATATGTGCCATAGAGGCGCTGAGGTGAAGTAGGAACTGGATTCTAGGATCACATGTAAAGCTTGGAGTTAAAACAAATCCTTTTTATGTAGGGTTCCTGTGCTTATGATTCCTGGTTAAATGTTACTGAATTTACACTGCTTTGGTTTAAAGGATAATCCTTTCTTGCTTTCTTGTTCTCCTCAGGGGATGGTATGAATGCCTATGTGGCCTACAAAGTTACAACACAGGTGAGTCCCAGTGACCCTGCTTATTACTGCACCATTCATACCAAGGTCATCATTCAGATTATTCTGGGTATCTTTTGGTTTCTTTGCCCACATTTTCCCCTCATGTTTAGAAATCCCCTTTTATACTAAGATAACCTTATCTGGATACTCCACACTGAGCCTTTCCATCATTATTCCAGAGGTCTAACATTTCAGTGTGAAATGTTGTTAAATTTTATTAAGATGTGCCGTGTATCTGATTTATCCCCATTCCCCTTAGGAACTGTGTGGTGTGGAGCTAGTTTCATGGGCTTCCCCAAGCCAAGAGTAGTTTACCTGTTTAGAAATTCTGAGGTCAACCAGTTATGATGGCACATGTCTGTAATCACAGTTTCTTGGCAGGGTGAGACAGGAGAAACCTAAGTTGGAGACCAGTCTGGGCAACTTAGTGAGACCCTATCTCAAAATAATTTTTAAAAGATGGGGTGGGGGCACAGCTGAGGCATAACTCAGTGGTAGTATGCTTGCCTAGCATGTGTGAGTGCTTACCTAGAATGTGAGTTCAATCCCTAGTGCCACAAAAAAAAAACAAAAAATAAATAAATAAAAAACAGTTGAGCCCAGTGCAGTGGCATATCCCTATAATCCCAGAGACTGGGAGGCTGAGGCAAGAGCATTTCAAGTTGTAGGTCAGCCTCATCACCTTAGCAAGACCCTGTCTTAAACAAACAAACAAATTTAAAAGGGCTGGGGATGTAGTTCAGTGGTAAAGCACTCCTGGGTTCAATCCTCAGTACCACCACAAAGACCTCAGCTCTTCTTAGGTTTTTAATAGAGAGCTGCTTTTAATACTTTAACTTTTTTTTCCCCTTCAAGTCTGGTATTACTTTTTAATATACAGATATATTTTAGCAATAGATCCTGGAATGGCAGATTTAATATAATTTTATTTGCATAACAGTCTAGTATGGTGGTGTATGCCAGTAACCCGTGACTCAGGAGGTTGAGGCAGGAGGATCACTTGAGCCAGGGAGTTTGAGACCACTCTGTCTCAAAAATAAAACTAAAATGAAACTTATGTAATGTTTATGCAAGTTATAAAGCAAAATAAAATTAAGCCTAGAACATATAACCAGTTATAAGAAGAGTACCATTGACTGTATCTTCATGTTTCTCCCTGTCATGTCTCCTCCTCATATCTTAGAGGTGACCACTCTCCTGAGTTCTCTTTTTCCCTTTATAAAAAATCTTAATTGCCATGCACAGAGATACACACCTGGAATCCCATTGGCCCGGGAGGCTGAGGCAGAATGATCACAAGTTCAAAGCCAGCCTCAGCAACTTACTGAGACCTTGTCTCAAAATAAAAAAATAAAATAAAAAGGGCTGAGTATGTAGTTCAGTGGTTAAGCGCCTCTGGGTTCAATCCCTAGTATTATTAAATAAATAAACAAACAAATATAATCTTTATATATGTATCTCTGAATAATATACCAATTTGCTTTCATTTTTAATTTCATAAAAATACTATCATGCTATGTGCAGTTGCTCATGCCAGCTACTCAGAAGGCTACACAGGAAAATTACAAATTCAAGGCCAACTTTGGAAATGTAGTGTGACTGAGTCTCCAAGTAAAAAATAAAAAGGGCTGGGGGTGTATCTCAGTGTTAGAATGCTCACCTATTATGCATGAGGCTCAGGGTTCAATCCCCAGTATTGAAAGTACATACATCATGCTGAAAATAGTACTTTTAAACTTAGCATTGTTTCTCAAAACCATTCTTATAGGGCATAGCTGTAGTTAGTCCATTGTGTGGTAGTATATCTGTTTTCCTGTCATGAAACATGTTTCCAGTTTTTGTTTCTATGAACTCTGTACTTTCTTGCATGTCTCTAGCATACCCATGGAGGAGTTTCTCTAGGGTACATAACTAGGAATAGTTTCCCTTTGTCATACGTACTGCAGATGTTGAATTTAAGGAATACAAACTTTTTTTTTTACATTTGTTTTTTTTTTAATATTTTTTATTTTTATTTTTTTTAATATTTTATTTTTCAGTTCTCGGCAGACACAACATCTTTGTTTGTATGTGGTGCTGAGGATCGAACCCGGGCCGCATGCATGCCATGCGAGCGCGCTACCGCTTGAGCCACATCCCCAGCCCTTTTTTACATTTGTTAACTCCCAATTTGTATAAAAAAATACACACACACACACCAATTAATACTTCTATTAGCAGTGTATAAAAGCTCCCATCGATTTACTTTCTTGCCAGCAATTGGCTAGGCCATCCTTATTAAATTTTACATCTCTGGTTAGTCCTTTTTTTACTCTCACTCTCCTTTGTATTGTCTTTTTACTGCTGTTGGCCTGTCTTGTGTGAGCTCGAGATCCCATGACACTACAGAGGTTAGTGTCTACAGCTTAGACATATCATCTGATTCCTCCCTACCCCTCTTAGAAACATTCTTTCATTAGTCTCATTTTTTAGTTTGCCTGCTGTGATTTATTTATTTATTTTTTAATTTATTTTTTAGTTTTAGGTGGACACGATATCTTTATTTTACATTTATGTGGTGCTAAGAATTGAACCCAGTGCCTCATGCATTCTAGGCGAGCAATCTACCACTGAGCCATAACCCCAGCCCCTGTCTGCTTTAATTCCAGCAACTAATACCTTATTACATGAGTCAATAAAGGATGAAATGTTTATTGAAGACCAGTAAAGGATAAATTCAGTATTGGGGAGAGTAGAATTATGCCTTTAAATTAGAATTCAACATTGTTTCTTTAGAGCAAGTATTCTTAATCTAGGAATGAAGCTATATTTGAATTTAGTTGGTTTCCTTTATAATCCTATATATTATATATTTTTTTTGCATTTAAAATCATTATTCTGAGCTGTTCTTCTTAGGCGTCCAGACTGCCAAAGTAGACGATAGCTCAAACAAGAATGTTTGTGCCTCAGAGAAAATTATTTGCTAGGTGGCTAAAGGGCAAGGATCTGGGAAATGGAGTCATTTGATGTCAGCTGGATGGCTCTCAAGATACTCATTCATCTTGTATTTGGAATAAAATCACCTTGTGTGTTTTCTGTACCCAAGACGAGCCTACCAATGTTCAGAAGTAAACAGTTTGCAGTGAAAAGAAGATTTAGTGACTTTCTGGGTCTTTATGAGAAGCTTTCAGAGAAACACTCTCAGAATGGTTTCATTGTCCCTCCTCCACCTGAGAAGAGCCTAATAGGTAAGCCTGAGGTCTTTCTTTTGGGTTTTTTCCTTTACTGTCTTTCTATTATGAATTTACTTTGTAGTATATGACTACTTCTATTAATAGTGTAGAACACTTGAAGTCTAGAGAAATAGCATATTTTGACTGTTCTCTTTCCTTGGGTACAATAGGGTGCTTTGGTTTTAGCTTAGTTTGTTAATGTCTTGTGTCTTTATTTATTGGTTGGTTGGTTGTAGATGGACACAATACCTTTATTTTTATGTGGTGTTGACGATCAGACCCAGTGCCTCATACCTACTAGACAGGTGCTCTACCATTGAGCCACAACCATAGCCCTGAAAACTAGTTTAAAAAAAATAACTCTGATGTAAAGAACCTTTTGTTCTTGCCTGCTCATGACACAGAGTGGGTTTTGGTTGTGTTTTTTAGTGCTATCCTTGAGGCCTTTCCTCCTTGTGACTTTAAAATAATTTATCAGGCAAAGGCAGTGGGCATGCCCTGTGATCCCAATGACTTGGGAAGCTAAGGCAGGAGGATTACAAGTTTAAGGCCAACCTTGGCACCTTAAGCCCTGTTTCAGAATAAAAATGAAAAGGGTTGAGGTGGAGCTCAGTGGTAGAGATCTCCCTGGGTTCAATCCCCAGTACCTATAAAATAAAATAGATTTATTCTTTTCATGATTTCTGGTTATTTTGCTTTTTAAATTCCATTCTAGGAATGACAAAAGTAAAAGTTGGGAAGGAAGATTCTTCCTCTGCAGAATTTCTTGAAAAACGGAGGGCTGCTCTAGAAAGGTAGGTGCCATACAAACATGTTTCTGAATAACTTGAGAACAAGTAAGAAGTTGAAATTGAGACTTAATTATGAGATGTTTGCTTGAGTTAGTAGCCTTGAAATTTGATTGTATTAAAGAGTCAAACCTTGCCGGGTGCATTAGCGCGTGCCTGTAATCCTAGCAGCTCTGAAGGCTGAGGCAGGAGGATCGTGAGTTTAAACCCAACTTCAGCAAAAGTGAGGTGCTAAGCAACTCATTGAGACCCTCTCTCTAAATAAAATACAAAATAAGGCTGGGGATGTGGCTCAGTGGTCAAGTGCCCAAGTTCAATCCCCGATACCCTTCCCCAAAAAAAGAGTCACACCTACATGTCATCCCTGACTTTTTCTAAATCTCTTATTTTGCACTCTTGGGCACAAACCATCTTCTTTTCTGTCTCCGTCCTGATGAACAATCATATTCATTTTCTTTAATAATCAAATATGAATAATGGTTCTTTGGTCTCTTTCTGAGTAGTTCTTTTATTGTCCTTTTTTGGAAGTGGGAAGAACATGAAATTGAATGTATTTATAAGCAATGTCCTATTTGTGTACCTTCTCTGAGGACAAATATTTTAAGTAGTGAAAGATATGGTGCCTCTGTTAGCAATGCACTATCCAAAACCTTCTGAGGTCAGATCATCTAACCAGATGATAACTCTTTACCCTTTAGGTACCTTCAAAGGGTTGTGAATCACCCTACTATGTTACAGGACCCTGATGTCAGGGAGTTTTTGGAAAAAGAAGAGGTTAGTATTGTCCAAAATTGAATTTCATAATTTATATCTACTCCTTGTGAAATGAAACCACCTCATTCACCAGATATTTGAGTATTTAACATGACTAGCATCAGAATACATCCTAGCTTATGTGACCACCCAAGAATTATAAGTATCTTTCAGCCTTTGAAATAAAAGTAATTTGGTTATAGAGGTCAAAAGACAGCCTAATTGTGTCTTACTGAACCAACACAGAGATCTATTTGGCAGGTCCTTGGCATATATTTTATAGGTTACTTGTTGGCTCACTTGAATGTGTATTTTGTTGCAGGAGTTGAGGAGCATTGGTTAAAAACCAGTTACCAAAACCCACAGAATTTGACATGTAGCAAAAGTGTGGATTCAAGTGGACAGTCTTTTTTTTTTTTTTAATAATTTTTATTTATTTTTATTGTTTAATTTTCGGCAGACGCAACATCTTTGTGTGTATGTGGTGCTGAGGATCGAACCCGGGCCGCACGCATACCAGGCGAGCGCGCTACCGCTTGAGCCACATCCCCAGCCCGTGGACAGTCTTTTTTACAGGCTTTGCCTAGGCTATTCATGATTGTAATGATTGTAAAAAACTGGAGACAGTACAATTGCTAACAATATAACCAATACTTTTTTCTCTTCATAAACAGAGTATATAGAAATACTAATATGTGGAAGCATGTTTTAAAAGAGTTACAGAGGCTGGGGTTATAGCTTAGTGGTAGAGCACTAGTGTCACATGTATGAGGCACTGAGTTGGATCCTCAGTACCATATAAAAATAAATTTTAAAAAGTTACAAAAACTGAAACATGCAACACCATATAAATATAGGTGTAGAAACTCAAGTCATTAAGGATCAGAAGAAGCTCTAGATAAGATAGTGGGGTTTTTAAAAAATATTTTTAAAAATAGTGTTTTATCTCAGAAAACTAAAAGAAAATAACAGGATAAAACTACTATTTTGTTTTTAACTTTTACATTTTTCTTTAATTTGCACATAGAGTATTTTCTCTAATGAAGAAAATAAATAGATCTCTGTGGTGGTTCAGTAAGACACAATTAGGCTGTCTTTTGACCTCTATAACCAAAAATTCTAAGTATATAGAATTTTTTTCTTTAAAATGAATTTATTAATGAAAAATTCTCAATCAAATGTTGTAACTCTTTTAATTCTGCCCCTGGGTATTCTTAAGTCCGTATTTCCTTTTCACTGCCTCATCCTTACCCATAGAACAGGATTTGTCTATGTGGACACTTTGGGCTGGATTAATTCTTGTGGGGACTGTCCTATAAATTGCAAGATGTTTTAGTACCATCTCTGGCCTCTACCCACTAGATACCAGTAGCCCTTCCTCCTAAACTGTAGCAGCCAGACATTGCCAAATGTGCCCTTGGAGGGCAAAATGATCCCAACTTGGGAACTACTGCCATAAAGGGCTAAGCACTAAAGTCTAACTTTTGTAGCATAATCTACTATGTAAAAGTAGCCTAATATGAATAAATAATGTTCCTATTATTGGACACTTGTTTAATGCAGAAAACTTAAATGAAATCACAACATAACTTCAAAGTCTCTCAAGACTTAAGTCTGGTTTGTGTGCAACATGTGCTAATGCAAAGGAACTTTTGACTGAACAAAAGTATGCTTGATAGTTAAGCAGATCATACCTGAGTAGGCAGACAGTCTCAAATGTGGGGTCACCTAGCCACGTAACAACCCCAGTCTACTTTTTTTCTATGAATAATATCAAAATCTGAAAACTTTACTGATTGTTTTAACATAGTCCTTTGATTTTTCTGTTGTATATATTAGTTTTAGATTGATGTAACTGCCTTAGGATACAACAACAATTTACAGTTCAAATAATTAGTTTGGCAAGTTTTGGGCATGCCATCTGATGGATACTAATTCTTCTGAACCTAAAATAGGGGCAGCAGATAACTTGCCATCCCCGCCTTCTTGGTTTTGTAGCTGCCACGGGCCGTTGGTACTCAGACATTGAGTGGTGCTGGTCTCCTCAAGATGTTCAACAAAGCCACAGATGCAGTCAGCAAAATGACCATCAAGATGAATGAATCAGACATTGTGAGTAGCCCTGTACCTCTCAGCTCCTTCTGCCTCTCAGACTTATTGGTCAGAAGCCCTGATAATTCCTGAAATTTCTGAGATTAGAGACTGTTTTTATCAATTAAAAAACAACTTTAAAAGAATTCAGTCCCTTAAAAAAAAAAAAATGCCAAGGAAAGACTGCTCTGCCCCTATGCAAGTAACCTCCATTGAAGCTTTGGCCTTGTGTTTCAGTGGTTTGAAGAGAAACTCCAGGAAGTAGAGTGTGAGGAACAACGCCTAAGGAAACTACATGCTGTGGTAGAAACTCTTGTCAACCACAGAAAAGGTAACCACCTCCGAAATGTACTTGGACTTAGGGGAAATTGTCTCCAGTGAGCTGGAGATGGGAGAGCATGCTGTTCCCAAGTCTCTCAGGCATCTAAGTTGAAATTTTCAGCCCACCTGGTCCTTGATGTTCTGATTAAAAAGATAAATCCTATATCTACTGGAAGGAAACTTTATTCAGCCACTGTGGGCGCTGGACTTTCTACCTGAAAGAGGTGCAGAGAAGCTGTCCCAGATACATATTGACCTGGGATGAAGGCTTTTGTTAAAAGTATTTGAGTTGGGACTTATATCCGAGAAAAAGTCACACATGCTTCAGCTACATGGTTGTGTTAATTCAGGGAAATCACATGCCTCCTAACCCTTTTCATCTTTCTTTGGTGGGAGTTGCTGAAGAGCTAGTGAAATTTTCCAAATTTGGAAAGCTTTCCTTTTTTGCCTTAAACATATTGATAATTAGAATTCTAAAAGAAAGACCATTAACATGAGACCAGTGTAAGGGTTGGCAAATGATGACCTGGCCCTGGGGCCTATTCCCTTGAGCTAATAATGGTTTTTACACATTTAAAGGGAGGATATGGGAGAGAAAAGAACATGCAGCTATACCATATGTGCCCTGCAAAACGTAAAGTATTTGCTATATGATCCTTTACAGAAAAGGTTTGCTCTGCTCTGGAGCATGTAAGACTACAATAGTATGTATCTCTTGCATGTAGACATAGTTCATGAGCTTTAACATAAAAATAAGCATCATTCGCTGAGCACAGTGGCACACACCTGTAATCCTAGCAGCATGGGAGGCTGAGGCAGGAGTATTGAAAGTATGAAGCCAGCCTCAGCAACTTAGCAAGACCTTGTCTCAAGATGAAAAATAAAAAGGGCTGGGGATGTGGCTGAGTTGTTAAGTGACCCTGGGATCAACTCTAGTACCAAAACTAAAATATAAACAACAACAACAAAACACCTTTATTCCTTTGGCCCATTTGTATTAACTGGCCCTTGGTGTTCTTCAGGAATATTGAAACTGCTTCCTTCAGGTAGGCCCATGTGCTGGAATGTATGTTAGCAGGTGCCTTTCCTTCCTGTTCTGTGATCAGGACATTTTCCCTTCACTTTCTGAATACGGTCGAGTGTATTATAGGTAACTAGATTATAGGAGCCCTCGTTTGCTGGATATGCAGGGAAAATAATTGCTAAAATATGCCATGCAAGGTCAAGTGACTTGTCCATTTTCCTTGTGAGATCAGAGGGACCTTTGCTATCTTTTCCTCCTTTCAGAGCTAGCACTGCACACAGCTCAGTTTGCAAAGAGTCTAGCCATGCTTGGGAGTTCCGAGGACAACACGGCACTGTCACGGGCACTCTCCCAGCTGGCTGAGGTGGAAGAAAAAATTGAGCAGCTTCACCAGGAACAGGCCAACAATGACTTCTTCCTCCTTGCTGAACTCCTGAGTGACTACATTCGCCTCCTGGCCATAGTCCGAGTAAGCTTTTGTTTCTTTTTCTCTTTCTCCTCCCTTGATTAATTTTTATTTTCTTTGCTCTTCTTTGTCTCAAGAAATTTCATCTCATTATAGCTTATAAATAGGTATAACTTTTTCTACTATTATAAGAGAAGGTATCCTACCAACCAAGCAATCTGTTTGACTGTTAGTCAAATATTGTTGAGTTGTTTTGAGGCCCACAGCCAATTTCCTAGATGAATTTGGAGAAAAGACCACTCCTGAATTTCCAAATAGCCTCCCCCCTGTTGTTGAAGGACAGTGTCCTCTGTGCTCCTTCCTTCAAGCAAGGGTTATTACAGACCTATTGTCTTGGCTCCGTGGAGCAGTGACTTCCTCAGTCCTTTGGTCTTTGCCTTCTTAACAGCAAGCGGTGGCTTTGCCCTGATAAGAGCTCTTGCTGGCTTCCACTTGTCCCTCCAATGTGGGCAGTCAGGTAACTACACAGAACTGGCTTGGCATTGCATGGAGGAGTGTGGCCAGGGGTCTGAGAGAGCGTGTCACCAGAGCCCTCCCTGTGCTGTGCTGACCACCCTGGTAACAACACTGCAGCCTGTCCCTCAGATCAGACACCTCACTTTTTCTCCTGGTGACCAGGGCAGTCTGGTTTCCCATGACCTCTCAGAGCAATTAAGAGAGCTTGACTGGGCAGTGGTATTAGCTCTCGCATGGCCTCTAAAACAGAGGAAAGAATTAAGAGAGAGCCTTGTGCCTACCCTATAAGGGCCTGATTCAGCTTGGGATCAGGATGTCTGAGCCTCTGAGTTGGAATGGTGCCACCCCTGACTCCCCATCCCCAACATATCTCCCACTAGGGAGCTTCTGTGTTCTGTCAAGAACTGAGATGCTCCTAGGACTCTCACTTCCTCTGCAGTAGAGTTGCTTAATATAGCCTGTGAGACTGCTCATTGTCCTCTCCCTTTGGTCTTTGGTTTGCTCCTAACTCCAGAGTGATAAGAGGCTTGAAAAATAACCTGCTATGGAATTCTTAGAACTGGTCAGACTACTTAGATTGGAGAGCCATCTCAGGGAAGGGCTCTGTCTGGGGGAAGCTTTCTGAGAGGAGCATTGTATGGGGGTCTCTGGAGAATATTTGGATATCCTCAGGCAGCTGAGCTTGTATATACAGGAGGGAGAGGAGGCTGGAGCTCCACAGGCTGGGGCTGGGGAAGTGTGCTTTAGAGCATAGAATTGTGACTGATCATTTCTCAGAGTCCTTCATATTCCCACTTTATGTCATAAGCTTCTGTGAGATTTGAGAGACAAGCAGGTTTTTTTTTTCCTGCCCTTCCCTGAACCTAGAATTAAACTACTGCTAGCCCACTGTTAGTTTGAGTCTTGGATATGAAATTGCCTGAGAAATTGCAGGCAATCAGCAGTAATTATGCTGAGGAAGGTGAATTTGATGGCTTTGCACTCCCTAATGTTCAGGTTTGGCAAAGGCCCATGTTAAGGAAGCCTAGGGAATGTACAGGGAACTTTTGTAGGGAAAGGGGAACTAATGGAACAGGGGTGGGAGTTTGGCCCTAGGCACTTTGATCTGTGCTGCCTCTTGAGGTCTACAAACCGAATGTGGAGTGGTGGTAGTTTGGTTAAATCAACAACTGCCCTTCTCTGGAAATGCTGATTGTGTTCAAGGGATTGGAAATAGGGAAAACCAGCAAGTAGACTTTGGGGAGCTTTTTGGCAGCGTTGATTGCCTAGAGAAGGTGAGTGTGTGGTTGAGATGTAAGCAGAGTGTCCTGTTATAAGTGTTTATTTTAAGCTAACCTTGTATGCTATTTAAGTGTCAGTTGAAAGTTTGCTTCCTTGGGTTAGATTTCCCTGACATATCTCCAAAGCTAAGCAAGCTTTATGTTAAAATACCCTGCTTGTTTTCCTGCTACTCTGCATACTTGTATGTGTTTGTGATTGTTAATACAATGATGGCTTTTTCCAATAGAAGATAAGTTCAGTGAAAACTGGATCATGTGTTTCACTGCCACTGTATTCTTAATTTCTGGCACCAGGGAAAATGTGTAGTCTCATGGACTCACTTTTCTGAGGGAGGCATTTCGGAAGTCATAGTATTCATCACTGGCGTCAGGCCACCTACTGTGCTCCCAGCCATCCAATCCCGGAAGTAGCATGAAGCAGCATGGCATTGGCCCACTGAAGGCTCGGAGAGGATATTACCCAAGCTTGTGCTTCTAGATATTAAACTTTGCAGCTGGGCACTAACTGTGGCTGCAGAACCTGCCCTTGCTCAGTCCTTCCCTGGCACAGCTGCTGGGAGAGCCTCCCTACAAAGCAGACCTAGCAGAGCTCCTGAACAGCTGGTTGTACTCCTCCCAAACCCCTACCCCCACAGGCTGCCTTTGACCAGCGCATGAAGACATGGCAACGCTGGCAGGATGCTCAAGCTATGCTGCAGAAGAAGCGAGAGGCTGAGGCTCGGCTGTTGTGGGCCAACAAGCCTGACAAGCTACAGCAGGCCAAGGATGAGATCACAGAGGTGAGTTTCCTAAGGCACCCTATTGCCAAGGTATTCTCTGGCTTCTGAATGAGCCTGGTCTCATTCCACCCAGATGCTTGGAACCCCTCAGCAGGCAGAAAAGATAATTGAGATTAAAGGGCCTTGTCTTCTGGGTAAGCCTCAGAGTGATTGCAGGCCTGCCCTAAGGCCTGACTCTTTTCTCTTCCCACTCCACCCAGACTTGCCAAATCAGAGTCTCGGTAGGGGATCCTGGTATGGCTACTTAGGTGATGCAAAAATGGTGCCCTGGTGAGAATGAAATGAGGTGGTGGGGTGGGGCAGCACTTCTGGCACTGCTGGTAAGAACTAAATCAGAAGCTGCTGCAGTACCAGAGCTTTCTCAAAGACCAGGCTTGGTCTGGAACACATGGCATCTCTTTCTCAGCAGCCCCTGAAGTAACCTTTTGCTGGATATAATGATCAGTTGAGGTCTCATGTGGAATTTCTGACCAAATGTAAAGACTTAAATGATCCTTTCTTTGCTTTTCCTTCACAGTGGGAGTCTCGGGTGACTCAGTATGAAAGGGACTTTGAAAGGATTTCAACAGTGGTCCGAAAAGAAGTGATACGGTTTGAGGTAAGCTAGAAGAGTCTAACTTCTAACTTAGCGTGTAGTTCTTGTGAACTGACAAGGCCTTCTGTGTGCTTGTGGGTGTACATGTGTGTGCTCATGTGTGTGCTCATATGTGCATTTGTTCCTGAGGCATGGTAGCTCCCTTAAACTTACTGCCAGATCAGAGCATTAGATACAAAACAGTTTGTATCTGCCATGTACCCTCTGGGCCCCCATTCTTACTCCTCCCCTGCTCATCCTTTGTCCTCCAAGAAAGCTTTGCAGAGCATTAGCAGAGACGATTTGGCTGGAAATTGTAGTTATTCCAGCTGCTGGCTGTGTTTGGCCTTGATCAGCAATACACACAACATCCTATCAAAAGGGGAAGGAGCAACTGTCTGGATGATTAGTGTAGACTCCTGTCTCCTATAGAAAGAGAAATCCAAGGACTTCAAAAACCACGTGATCAAGTACCTTGAGACACTCCTGTATTCACAGCAGCAGGTATGTAAGTTATGTATGAACTTTGTCCCCTACTCCCCACTCCAGGGGTCAGATCCCTACTTGGGCCTTGAATGACAAAATGGGCAGGTCTTGCTTGGAGGGAGGGTCCCTGCTATAGTTAATAATAGAAAATTGGCCTTGCTACTCCAGCATAGAACATCTGACAGGAGGATCCGATTGTGTTGCCCTAAGTCTATGATTAACTTCTCTCCCAGTAAGGGCAACTCTGTGGCACCACCTAGCCCTCTTGAGGCTGAGACCTCAATTAGTATGGAATGGCCTTATTGTGAGAAGTTAACAGCTGGGCAAAACTGTGGCCTCTAGGAGTACACCCTTCAGGGCAAAACCAAGATTGTCTTTAGAGAGAGACTTCCCTTCCACTTGGGACTCAGAAACAGATGCTCCTGCTAATAGAGGAAGAGGAAGATAATGTTATGGCTTCTGCATCTGCTCAGCACACCTTCCTTTGGGTGGCTGAGGTGCTTGCTCCCTCCCAGACTAACTTGGGCCCTGCTAACTACATGGGGGTACTTGCTTACTGTCCCCCCACTTCTTTGCAGCTGGCAAAGTACTGGGAAGCCTTCCTTCCTGAGGCAAAGGCCATCTCCTAATGGACCAAGGATTCCAGAGCCTACCTGTGTGACGCTGACTTTTTATACACTGTCTTTCCTTTGATGGACTCCAGTGATGCATCTTGCCTAGGCTGGACTTAGCCCCTTTCTACCTGCCCCTGTGACCAAACTGTTCCCAGTTACTCTAACCAATATTTCATTTAGCTTCCATATATATTTTCTTACCTAAGAGAATAGTTTCCTGCTTTAAGCAAAAGACTACAGTAGGTGGTGGATTATGGAATAGGGGTGAAGTATTGCTATAAATATATAAATACAAATGTATATTTTTCAGGATGTGGTTTAGGAACTGGGAATAACGTTTTCTGTTACTCCTGATGGTGCCATGAAAAGATTATGTAATAAAATATTTTAAAATCAGGTCACATGACTCAGAATGGTGGTGCTTTTTGCTTTAGTTTGGGGAGCAGTTGGGAAGCAGGTCTGAAATACTCATAACCAAGAAGCTGCCCAGGTGTAGGAACTTTCTCTGTATAGGAGTTCATAAGATTTTGCTGCTCCTTCCCTGTGGAACTTGGGTTTCTTTTTCTCTACCTACCTCAGATGTTATTCAGAGGCTATATTAATCTGCCTAATTCTTAACTCTTGTTTTTTTAGAGAAGGAATTTTAAAAACTTATTTTGCAGAGAAGGCTAACCTTGTCTTATTCCTACTTTTGGCCTAAGCTCTGGAAGCAAGTTTTATGTTCTAGCTACCTATCAAAACATGTCCTTAGGGGCTGAGGACTATGGCTCAGTGGTAGAATACATGTATAAGGCATGGGGTTCAATTCTCCAGCACCAAAAATAAGTCACAGTAAATAAGTAAGCAAGCAAGCAAAACCACCACATTCTTAATAAACTGTTCTTGTTAAGGTATAAATATATAATTAAGGACTTGCTGCTTTATCCCTACAAAGAGCCAGAACTTGTGCCTCTGGATAGGGTAATCTCCAAGCTCCTGAGCCTTTTTGAGATTCACAGAAGCTTCACTGTCTGTGTCTTTAGAGGGAGCATGTCAGGAAGAGCCCCCAGGTATTGTAAGCACAAGCCAAGGGTGTTCAAACAGGTCTTTACTGGTCTGGCCAGGGAAGGCCAGAGCCTCAGATAAGTCATTGATGGGTTTCCTCTCAGCTGTGTTCCCAGCTGCATGAGCTGCACTGGTCAGAGCTGACTTTGAAGCTCCCTTGTGAGTCAGAGCTGGCTGACTGCCTGCCATAGGAATCTTGCCACCTCCAACCCCACCACCCTCTGCATAGGGGCTCTAGGACCTGCTCTTTCAGTTCTCTTTGGTGGAGGCTAAGGTTTGGGGAGGGGCAGCCTAAGGCAAGAGAAAGCATTAAATGGTGCTGACCTGTATCTGGGAAGGTGTCCTTGCTGCAAGTATTTTTTTCAACAGGTTAAGTTTTTGGAAAAAGTTACTCAGTTTCTCCCCTATATCTTTATTATCACTTTTGCTTTTATCTTTCCACCTTTTTAATATGCTTGTCTTTACATAGTTGTAATAATACACACATAAAATATTTTGTATCCTGCTTTTGTCATTCAACATTATATGTTACCGGCATTTTTTCTGTATCTTTATATACCTTCACAAATTTGTAAGGCTATATCATTTTAAGGCTTCCATAGATTAGACTGTACCATAATTTTTATTCATCCTTTACTGTTGGATTCTTGGTTTGCGGGGTTTTTTTTTATAACTTTTTAAAATATAATTTCAAACTTATAGAAAGTTGCAGAAATGTTACAAATGTACTCTTTACCCAAATTTATGAAGTATTCACATTTTACCCCATTTGCTTTATGATTTGCTTTATCTACTGAATTTGCATGTTGTATTTTCTGAATCATTGGAAAATAAATTGCATACCAGTGAATCCCATGGCCCCAGAAACTTAAGTATGTATTTCCTTAAGAACAAGAACCTTAATTTGTAATGTTTTGAACAACCAACAATAAAAAATTTAAAATAAATAAATAAATAAATAAATAAATAAAAACAATTAGCAAAAAAAAAAAAAAAAAAAAAAAAAAGAACAAGAACCTTCTCATGTAAGTACAGTATTAAAACCAGGAAGTTGAACACTAATAAAATACTTATCTAATGATGGTTACCATATTTAAATTCGTCATTTGTCCCCATAATGTCCTTTGTATCAGTTCTCTTTTTCCTTATGCAGGATCATGTGTTACTTTTATTTGTGATACATGATTACATTTCTCTTTTTTTAAAAATTATTTTTGTTTTGTTTTTGTAGTACTGGAGGTTGAACCTAGAGCAAAGCCCTATCACTGAGCTACATTCCCCAGCCCTACCTGTATCTCCTTTAATGCAGAAGAGTTCCTCAGCCTTTGTCTTTCATTATGGTGACATTTTTGAAGAATATAGGCCAGTTATTTTGTAGAATATTGCTTAATTTGCATTTTTCTTATGGTTCCACATGACTGGGGCTTTCCATTCTGGATACGAACATCATAGAAGTGATGTGTTCTCCATGCATCTGAAGTTGGCATATGATGTTGTTTGTCCCATTAATGTTGATGATAAATCTGATCACTTGGTTAAGTTGATGTCTACCAGGTTTTTCATTTTAAATTTGCTATTTTCCCCTTTGTAATTAACAAGTAATTTATGGGAGATACTTTCAGATCATACAAGTATTTTGTTCATCCACGGTTATAGCATCCATTGGTAACTGGTCTTGCCTGAATCAGTTATTATTATAAGGATTGAGCAGTATTATTTTCCATCTCAGACCTGCTTTCTACATTTATTGGTTGGCATTCTCCTTCTAAATAAAAACATTCTCTTTCCCCATTTATTTTACCACTTGTTTATCAGTATGGAAACATGGATTCCTACTGTATTCAAATTCAAGCTGTTACTTTGACTTTATTTTGCTCAAACTGTCCTACATTGGTAGCAGGCTCCTGTGTCTTTAACTTTTGAATACTTTACTTTCTGGCATAACAAGATATTCTAGGCTCATCTTGTATCTTCCTTGCCTCAGCCCTAGAATCAGCCATTTCTCCAGGAAGCTTTGATTCTTAGGAATGAAATTTAGAAACGAAGTTTGGGTGTTGAGTGTGCTTGTTGTTACTGGGACATCTTGCTGCAAGGTTTTCCAGCCAGGACAAGAAAATATAGAGAGGTAAAAGAAATATTGAGAGAGGTAGAGATAGATCACATAAGTAGATATTAAAAATCATGGGGTGGGAGGCTGGGGTTATAGCTCAGAGGTTGAATGCTTGCTTCGCATGTATGAGGCACTGGGTTTGATCCTCAGCACCACATAAAAAAATAAAGATAGTGTCCATCTACAACAACAAAAAAAAATCATGGGGGCTGGTGTTGTGGCTCAGTGGAAGAGCACTCGCCTAGCACGTGCAAGGCCCTGGGTTTGATCTTTAGCACCACATAAAAATAAATAAAATAGAAGTAATGTGTCCAACTATAACTAAAAAATAAATATTTTTTAAAAATCATGGGGTGGAGAGTGCTCAGTGTAGAGCACTTGCCTAGCATGCACAAGGCATAGAGGGTTCAATCCCCATTACCACAAAAAATAAATTCTTTCATGAATTCACATTGATAGTTGTAGTCTAGCCCTATAGGTTTACTCTGTCCCCTTTCCACATTTGTAATTCTTTTCTCCACGGAGACTTATTTTTAAATTAACTTCTCTGTGTTTTGTTAAGTTCTATCCAATGATCATCTTGATGTTTCATTATTTCCTTGGGATGGATGCTCCTTGGGTTTCAAAACTTCCCTCTGTGTCTGCCGTGTCTCGAAGCTGATGGGCCAGTTGACTTCAGGGCTTATGCATTTCTGTGCAGAGTTTATAGACATGGAAATCAAGAAGGCCAACAGCAGGTGAGGGGTACTGATCCAGAAGCCTCTACAGGGAATAACAGGCACAAAGGAATAATAAATAAATGACACAAAGAAAGGAGACTCAGGGGGAAGAAATTGATGAGAATGTGATGTTTGAACTGTGTCTTAAACATGAAGAGGTGTTTGTTCCTTCTACCAGGACCATTCTGCTTTCCTTGTCTGCCTGATAGTCAGAGGTGGATACCGATATCTAGGGACATACAAGTGCTTGGTATGGCCAGAGTTGAATCAGTGAGGTGAGAGTAATGAGCAGAAGCTGGATCATAATGCCTGAGAATTCGTGAGGCCCTTTGAACGTTATCCTACAAGTACAGGAAGCTACTGAAGGGAAGTATTTGTGATTTAGACATCAGAAGGTGTCAGACTGGAGGTGGAGATTGCTGCCAGGCTCTATACAACATCCGCAGGGATGAGGCCAGTAATAATGGAGTTAGAACTCAGGGAGAGGTTTGGAAGGTGGAGATGCAACCACTGGGACCTGGCCACTGACTTGATGAGAGACCCGAGGGAGGGGAAGGTAGTTGGCATGGCCCTCAGGTATCTGGCTTGAATATTAGACACAGATTACACATTGTAACACAAGCTACACAGAAGGCAAACAGGTTTAGAGCAGATGGGAGGGGAAGCAGTGGGGACAGTAAAGCTTCTCTGGAGGGGATGAGAGGCTGGTGGTTAGAAGTGGGAGATACAGAGTTTTATTTAAAGGCTGGGCAGACTTAAGCATGTTATAGAAATTCAGAGGAGAGAAAGGGAACAACTCTCAGAGTTATGTGTGGGAATAAAGGCAGCCCAGAGAGTGGAAGGGAACAGTTCCCATGTTCAGAGGGAGCCTCACTGCTGTCTGCTGTGAGAAAGAAATCTATTGGAGGAGGGAAGGCAGAAGAAGGGTTCATGCCTCCTCCTGGTAGGGACACTGTTTACCTATTTGAACCAAGAGGTTTGGACAAAATGTATGGAGATAAGTCTACAATTATCCTGCTTGCCCCTTGGGTTGTTTCCTCAAGAATTTCTGGATTCCATCTGAAGGTGAGGAAATAGAGCTGGGGAAAATGTAATATTCAGTATAAGTATTCAGTGACAGAATAAGTAAGTGGAGTAGAAATAAAATAGAGAGGAAGTGTCACATAAATATTAGTAACTTTAAACTCTTCCCAGAAGACTTTTTTTTTTTTTTTTTTTTTTTTTAGTACTGGGGATTAAACTCAGGGGGCACTTGACCACTGAGCCACATCCCCAGCCCTATTTTGTATTTTATTTAGAGACAGGAGTCAGGGTCTCACTGAGTTGCTTAGCACCTCACTTTTGCTGAGGTTGGCTTTGAACTCGCCATCCTCCTGACTCAGGTGCCCGAGCCTTTGGGATTACAGGAGTGCACCACCACGCCCAGCCCTCCCAGAAGACTTTTATTATTAATGCACCTATAGTTGGGAACTCTAAAGAAAATAAGGAATGGTTTTTCAGAAATTCAAATTTTAAAAAGGAGAATTGATGGAAACCTGCTCAAATATGGGCAAAGGTCTGGTTGGGCAGAGCGTGGTGATGGAAAGAGTGTCCTTTGCTGAGCATGCTTAGGCCCCACATGAGGTTGAAGCCCATGGATTCTGAGTGACATCTAACCGCAAGGTGTGGGATTTTTCCCACTGGTACTTGGCAGCTTGGAGGAAATGGAGGGAAAGAGAAGAATAGTGATCCCTGCCCTAGCAGAAAAGGACACATCTTTGCTGCTGTCGGCACATCCCTTAGCTATATACTTTGTCTTTGGAGATACTAAGATTCTCTGTGCCGTGTTTGAGTTAAGAATTAGAAACGGACAACAACTCAATCCTATCCTCTGAACCTTGGGAATGGAGCATACATCACTATCCTGGGATACCAGTTGTGTGGCTTTGTGTTGGTTATATGTCTTTATCACTTCATGGCCCCAGCAAAAGTTTGGGTTCAAAACAGATGCCAAATAGATAAGTGTTACATGATTATTCAGTTGCAGGCTCTGCTGCCTGGCATTCACAGCTGTCTGTGAGAGGACCCAGCTCACCTTGCCCTGTTTATCTCCCAGTCCTTAACAGTGCTAAAGTCTCATGGAAACTGATTACAAACATGCTTTTTCCCTTTCTCATTTCCATGTGACTGGATGAGCCTTTGTTAATTCTGGGCTTTGTACCTGTGACATTCTTTCTCAGTTCCCATTTCTTATCTTCAGTTTCAGAATTATACCAGTCTGAAATAGGCATTTTTCAACATTATGGATGGGCACGTAAGTGTAAGGAGATGGAAGGCATTTGCCAATGTGTCAGTGAGGATCCTCATAGACACTTCTAGAAACCAGGCCCATGAAAACTAACCACAGATGCCCATTGTAAATGGTGTTGTTTGTTTACAGTTGCAAAAACTGGAATGAATCTAAATTTGTGTCATGAAAGGATTAAATGAATTATGGTACAGTCATACAGTTGGCTATTATATAGCCATTGAAAGTGATATGTAATTATATTCATTGACAAGAAAAACTCATATTTTTGAGTGAAAAAAGCAGGTTTTAGAATTGCATGTATGATATGATCCTCATTTTATAAAATTTTATATATGGGAAGGATGTTAATTAAATTGTTTACTATGATTGCCTCTAAAGATGGAATTTTGCATTACTTCCAGTTTTTTATGCCATTAATATTGCTTAAAATGTCTGTATTATCTTTACAAGTAGAAAAATCAAATAAAGCTATTTTCATTGTGGGAGAACAATTTAGTGCATCCTTTGGGGCCTACTTCATATATAAATTCTCTGAAAAGCTTTGTCTGATCCACTTTATCTGATCCACCATCTCTATCCCAGACAGGAATGGGAACTCCGTCTCCTGTACCTCTTGTATGGCACTGTATTTATTGTCTTTGTAAACTCTGGTCTCTACCTTATGCAATGGCTCTCTGAGGTTACCTCATTGGCCTCCTGTGCAATGAATTCCTTAAGATCATAGAGTTTGTATTTTCTACTCATCTTGGTATCCTCCTGCCACCTTCAAAGGCAGCCTATGGGGGTAGTTGCTATTCTGTAGCTCCACATCATTGCCATATGGCTACTGAGGACAGATCTTGAGGTTTTTCAAACAGTTATGAAATCTGGCAATTTTGGGACTCAGTAGGCCCTACCATGGTTGGTAAGACTAGTGCTCAGAGCCTTAGGTGGGGCCTACAGGCTGCCCCATGATAGCCACCTGCCTCATCAGGCTTGCCTGAGATAAGCCTTCTCCCCTTTGGCCCTTGTCTGTTGTGGAAATGCCCCTGTGGCTAAGATGACCAGACCTCTGGGACAGAAACTCCACCCACCCAAGGCAGCTCAGAAAAAGCCAGCTGTTCATCCTCCATAGGATGTACTTTGTTTGGGTCCAGAAAAAAACCACAGAAAAACCCTGGCCAGTCTGAGATAGAACCTTTCACTAAAGAGATGTGACGACTGTTTCCAAATGACTCTTCCCTCCAAGATTTATTGCTTTTTAGCTTCCCCTTCCATTATGAGTGGCAGCAATGATGGCCACAGGGACCCAACCAGCAAGTCTCTGTGAAGTGGCACATCAGCAGCCTCACTAGCAAAAAAGATGAGGTGCACCTTACAGGCAGGAACATGTGTAGGTCAAAGGACAGACTGCCCCCGGCAGCCTCTTCCCACTGTGGAGCCTCATTATTTCATTAACTATAGTAAGAATTGTTGCTTGTTAAGTACTATCTGCCAGGCATTGTGCTCAGGGCTTTAAGACATCTCTACTCCAGTACCTTCAACTTACCAGGTAGTCATCATTATCTACATTAAAATACTTGAGGCTCAAAGAACAAGCAGCTTGCTCAGAGCTAAGTTAGGTTCTAGGTTCTTAGCTCTAGACAACAACCCAGAGCTAACAACCTACTAAGACATTAACCTACAAAGTTCTTAAAGACTTCAATAAATCCATACAGTATGCCTGTTAAGGACAAATCCATTTGGGCAAATGCTCTACCAGTTAGCTGCATTCCCAGCCCTTTTTATTTTATTTTGAGACAGAATCTTGCTGAGTTGTCCAGTCTGGCCTCAAATTTGAGATCCTCCTCCCTCAGCTCCTGCATAGCTAGGATTACAGGCATGTGCTACTGCACCTGGAACAAGTCCCATTTTGATACTGACCTGACCTTGTAAGTATATGAGCCTCTCTGACCCCTTTGAGATCCTCTTTCCCCTAGGAGCAGCCATTGGAAGTCAGAGAAGCAGGTCTAGTAAACAGCTGGGGACCTTTAATGCCAGATACATTTGTTGAACCAGGCATAGTGACATATGGTTTGAGGAGTGTTAGAAAGTTGTCTCCCAAGAAAAATCTGCTGTGCCATGAAAAGTGCCGAGGCAGTCTTTGCCAGTTCCTCCTGATGCAGCCCTGGGTGAGCAGCTGAGCTGCCTCTGTCATATCTGGGCAGAGGAAAAGAGGCTCTGAGGAATGACACTGCTGGCTGGGGCTGCAGGTCTGGAACCTGCTTGACCCTGAAAAGCAGGTTGCCAACCTGTCCTGAGCCTGGTTTGCTCTCAGGGCTCTCAAGACATTTTCTATAGAGGTGCCTTCTTAATCCAGCTCTTTCCAGAACCACTTCTCACCCTTGGGCTTCACTCTCCTGTTTCTGAAAATGAAGAGTTTAGACTATGTCAGAAACTTAAAAATCGTTTTAGAGAACTCTTTTTAAGGTATCTTGTTCCAAAATTCAATATTATAACGTAAAAATTGTTTTTAAATTTTATTTCAAATTAATAAAATGTACTTATTAAAAAGGCAATCAGTAGGAACCCTGAGGTGGTTGTGATGAATAGAATAGTTGCTGGTTTACACCAAGCTCTTCTTCCAATTTATTTGCTGTGTTTTTTTGTTTGTTTGTTTGTTTTGTTTTTTTTTGGTTGTGCAATATGGAGAAATATCAGGAAAATCCTTATCACAGAGTTAGTAGCTGAAAGAGTTGTTTTCAAACTAACCTTTAAAGTTCAGCATACTGAAAGGAATAGAATTTGTTTTTGTTGATAAATAAGTAGCAATATATTAGGATGAACTATATGTAACTGTGAATCTCCTACCATTTTTGGATTACAAAAACATTAGTTTCATATAATTCAGTTAAAAATAACAGCGAATATTTATTTACTGTGTGTCAGGCCCATGCTAAGCACTTCAGAAGCATGATGTCATTTAACCCACACACAACGCCCCCCACCCAACTCTCCATTGTACAGATAAGGACTCAAGTTCAGGGGGGCTCTCCAAGATTACACAAGTGACTAGAGCAGGACTTGGGTGGGGCAGGCAAGGCCTACCCTTGCTCAGGCAGCCTCCCATGGTTGGCCCCTCCCTCTGGCTCACCCACCCACTCCCAGAGAAGAATCCAGCCTCTGTGTCTAGCAGCACCCACTTGCCTGCCCTGCCCAGGAGCTATTTGTTTTCTTAACGGGGTTAACCAAACCTCCTGAGCAGCCTTGGAGCTGTGGGGTGGAGCTGCGGGTGAAAGGGGGTTTTGTGTGCAGTGGTTTTGTTAGCAATGGTGGAGGGTGAGGGCCCAGCCAAGGCATGGCAGAAGCGCAGGCCAGCCAACCCACAGGACCACCACAGGAGCAGGGCTGTGTTGGGGAACATCTTCACCTCAGCATGTCCTGCCCTTTGCTCAAGCCATGATACTGTCAAGCAGCCAGTGTAGCACAGTCCCTTGAGGGGCTGGTGTGGGAGTCCGATGTCTACTACATGGTCCCCAGGAACACACGGGGCATCCCCAGGGAACTGTTGAAAATGTCCATGATTAGGCACCACGTAGGGCTCTGAACCCAATCCTCCTGTCTCAGCCTCCCCAGCCGCTGGGATTACAGGCATGTGCCACCACACCCAGCACAACCCCATATTTTCTGATTGCAAAGTTAGCCTCAGCAACAGCGAGGCACTTAGCAACTCAGTGAGACCCTGTCTCTAAATAAAATACAAAATAGAGCTGGGGATGTGGCTCAGTGCTTGAGTCCCCCAGTTCAATCCCTGGTACCCCCAAAAAAGAAAATATGGGGTTGGGGCCCTAAAATCTGAGATTGTCAGGCAGGACCTCTAGGGAATAATACTGACTTTGAAAACTATTGCTGTATAATCTAGATCAAGAAAATGTGATCAATTAATACTTTTAGGCAATTTTCACTCAGCAACTTAGAAATTAAATTCATATAGTAGACAGTGATGGAGAAAAGACAGAGATTCTATAGTAAAACAACTCATTCTAAAAATAGAAGTCACTTTGAGGTCTCTACACCCATCATATAAGCCTGGAATTTAACAGTGTTCATTTGCCACACTGACCAATGCTTAAAGTATACAGAAAATAAACTCTTCCTCTGATTGTAATAACTGCTTTGGAATTTATATCATGCCATGTGTTGCTCTTTATAGGACAATATTGCCCATAACTTGTTCTATCTCCTCAAAGACATTGTAAATAATACCTCCAAGTCCAGGATCTTGTTTCTCCTTATTTGGACCTGCACCTTTGCATCACAGGACACTGTAGAATTAGGGACCTGCATGTTTACTACAGGATGTTTTCAAGTCATTTGTATTGAATCTCAATGAAAAGCCACTGAAAAGGCAATGAAAAGCCACTGAAGCTTCTCAGGAACATCTGGAAATTAAGTCAAATGAATAAAATGAACACCAGTCCACCAAAAGAGAGAGGCAGAGATGGATGTCTAACCCTAAGATGGAAAAAGGGTTCTTGTAATCCCCTTGCAGCAGACCTTCTAGCCCTTCAGCAACCTCTGTCCCCTCTGCACCTCTCTCCCAGGCCTTCTCTCCCCTCCCCAGCCTTTGCTCTACCTCCCCATTTAGCCTTTTTATTTTTTAAAAAACTTTATTGGTGCTTTATAATTATACATAATAGATTCAATCTTACATATTCTCATTCATATACTCTTTCAATCAACAGTTTTTTGTTTTTAGTATATCAGGGCTCAGAACATGAAACTCCAAGGTATGGCACCCTTAAGTGCTAAATATTTTGAAATAAAGGATTTGGGGGCTGGGGATGTAGCTCAGTGATAGTGTGTGCTTAGCATGTGCAAGGGTTCCATCCCAACACCAAAAATTAATTAATAAAATAAAAAGACTGGAAGGGCCTAAGAGCAAGGTCTCTCTGACCTCCTGCCCTTACTTTCTTCCCTGAAGTGAGCTACAGAAATCAGAATTTTTCTTCTCCAAAATGGGTCACAGAAACTAGAATCACATAAGGTGTAGTGGTACACACTTGGAATCCCAGTTTACTTGAGCAGCTGAGGCAAGAAGATCATAAATTTAAGTCCAGTCTGGACAACCTAGGAAACCCGGTCTCGAAATTTAAAAAATAACAAGGGCTGAGGATGTAATTCAGTGGTAGAGTGCCCTGGGTTCAATCCCTCATATCAAAAACAAAAATACAGAACCCTATTCCCCTAAAGCAAACCATAAACCTAGAAAGGTTATTTACCCTTTCCCTTCTCCCTTGAACACCCTTTTTTTTTAAAGAGAGAGTGAGTGAGAGCGCGTGCGCGCACGAGAGAGAGAGAGAGAGAGAGAGAGAGAGAGAGAGAGAATTTTCTTTTAATATTTATTTTTTAGTTTTCGGTGGACACAACATCTTTGTTTGTATGTGGTGCTGAGGATCGAACCCGGGCCGCACGCATGCCAGGCGAGCGAGCTACCGCTTGAGCCACATCCCCAGCCCCCTTGAACACCCTTATTCCAGAGGAATCTTGCTCCACATCCAGGAGAAACGAATGATGATGCACAGAGGCTGAGAAGAATCTGGACAGGCCATGCTGGACTTCCCGCTTAATCCATCATACCCTTTTTGTCCAAAAATGTTTCTATGTGACTATTCATGCTTCATCAGACTTAAGCATGAACCTTCAAATGAAGACCCCTGGGTCTCTGGGCCTTCATTTTGAAAGGGTCCCATATCACATTAAACTTTAATTAAATAAATTTTGCTATGCTTTTCTCTTATTAACCTGTCTTTTGTTACAGGAATGTCCATGTGAACCTTATGATGAGTGAGGAAAATTATCCCACCATTCTACCCACCAAAGACCTATGCTAAATACTTGGCACTGTGGAGACATATAATAAACAATAATTACAGACTTAATATGTGCATGGACCAAGTGATATGATGGGGTCAGGAAGGAAGCCTCTTTGAGGAGGTAAGCTTATGCTCAGAATTAGAAGATGAGTCCACCAGGCTAAAAGTCAAGGAAGACTGTTCCAGGGATAGGAAAAACAAAGACAAAGTCCCGGAGGCAAGAAAAGAACTTGTCAGGTTTGAAGAACTAGAGGAAGGTCACTATGGCTGAAGCCTGGCTTTAATAGTTTGTATAGAAGGATAGAGAATAAACCTTATATTGACTGGGGAGGGAGGCAAGGAAAAGCAGGGAGATCCAGAGACAGAGGGCAAATGGTCATTAGGATGGTGTCCTGAACAGAGGCACTGGTAGGCCCTGAAGGTCAAGGAGGAGCTGGGGCCCTAGAATGCCAGGGAGGAAATGAAACCACACCACTTCTCCTCAGTGTCAGTCATTTCCCTTCCAGGGGACCATACCAGGATGCAGGAAGTTTCAGCTTCCTGATTCTGGGGCCCCTGTGTGATGGAATTTGGAAGGAGAATATGTGGGACACATGAGACATACCTGCCCCCATTAGGGGGTCATCCTCTGAGCTCCTCTCTGGGGCTGGGCTGGGAATGCATATGTTCTGCTCCCGCTCTGAAGGAGAGAGGTGAGTCCATCAAAGGCACTCTGTCTTCCCCTCTCCACCAGGCCTCCTACCAGGTGGTAGGTGCAAGCTCTTGAGGGGAAGGGTATCGCATCTTTACCTCAGGTTCCTTTGTCAGGGGAAGTCAGTGAGATAGAGGGCTCCTGTTATGGAGCTACTGAGTGGAAGCAGCTCTGCTGTTGAGGGGTGTGGCAAAGAGATGGGAGCAGAGGCCCTTTCAGCATATTGGGTGGAAAAAGTTCTATTTAAATATTTCCACATTCCCAGTTGACCCTACTGAGAAAGATAGGCAAGAGCAGCCTGGTGCCACCTCCCACAGTCCTTTCCTGTTCACTGCCTTTACCTACCTCTCTTACTCATCACCCAACCTCTCTCCAGGGCAAGCCTACAATCAAGCTGCTGTTTACCAGACATCTGCTGTGCTAAGGGCTTAACATGGGTCATCATCTCATTTATTTGAGAGGGTCTCCCTATGTTGCCCAGGCTGGCCTTTAATTCCTGCTCTCCAGCCATCCTCCAGCCTCAGCCTCAGCCTCCTAAGTAACTGGGTCTGTCTATAGGTGTGCACCTGGCTTGCTCAATTGTTATACACTCTCCTGAAGGAGGTGTGGTTTTTCTTTTTTCTTTTCTTTCTTTCTTTTTTTTTTTTTTTGGTGGCACATGGGAATCTCACATATACTGGCCAGCTCTCTACCACTGAGCTACATCCCCAGCCCTGGGAGGCATATTATTTCTATTTTGCACGTAAGCAAAGGTCTACACAGAGAGAGAGAGAGAATTTTAATATTTATTTTTTAGTTTTCGGCAGACACAACGTCTTTGTTTGTATGTGGTGCTGAGGATAGAACCTGGGCCGCACGCATGCCAGGCGAGCCCGCTACCGCTTGAGCCACATCCCCAGCCCAAGGTCTACACAGTTTCTGATACCATTCTGACTGATCTCCAGAGTAGAGCCTGGGTTCCTAAATTACCTCTTCCCTGTAAAATGTCCCTAGAACAGGTTAAGGTTGAAAAATATGAATGGAGGGATGGAAGAAAAAAAATGAATGAAGGGGCCTGTGGATTCTGGGGAAAGGGGACGACAAAGCTGTACTGACCCACGTTTTACCCATGGTCTCAGCTGGAGTCTCCCGGCCGTGCTCCCAAAGGTCAGGCTGAAAGGAGGGAAGGAGACGGGGCGGCCTGGTCCAGGGGAAAGGTCTGAGGAAAGCAAGGAACCTCCGGGGATCGTCCGCTGGGCAGACGCCTCCGCCCAAGCCAGGCGCCACAGACTGGAGTCCTTAGTAGACGCTCAACAAAGAACAGGTGAAATTTTGGCTTGCCCGCGTACCTGGCAGTCGGGCGTTCAGTAAATATTTGACAAACCGATGACTCTCTGCTGAGGGTTCCTCCCCCTGCGCTGTGGCCCCGCCATACCGAAGGGGCGGCGTTCGGCTACCTCCAGCCCGCGCCCTGCCTAATCTTGTCGGCTCAGGACCGGGCTGTGCTGGGGACGCCCCGGGCTGGGTCTGGGGCGGGGCCTGAGGGCTCGAAGGGCGGGGCGGCCGCGC
>NW_026000229.1:17064257-17073688 GCF_001458135.2 Marmota marmota marmota | reverse complement strand
GAGCAGTACTTGAGGAGGGGACGCAGCTGGTGCCCGGGAGCGGATGCTGGAAGTTCGCATCCCGTCGGTGGGGCCCGAGGCCGAGGAGCCCAGGCAGAGCCCAGAGAAAGGACACATGGTGAGCAGAACCACTAGTTGGAAAGGGGCGCAGGGATCCGCCGAATTTCTCTACGCCCAGAGCAATAGGGACCTATAGTTCCAGGTCGGGTTCCCATCACAGTCCCGGGATACCCCGACTTGAGGATACCCCGACTTGAGGGTTTCGGAACTGCTTGGATTAGCCGGCCTCCGGGTGGTGGCTTGCGCTCTTGGGGGAACGCGTGGAGCAGAAGGGAGGGTCTGCCAGCTTTTTCTCCTGGGTGTTTGGCGGAGCAGGAGATTACCCGGAGAGCGTCTGCGCTCCAAGTCCGCTTTGTGCCTTTGAGAGCCGGAGGGTGGGGGCGTCGCTGAGAGCTGGCCTCGCAGCATCCTGCGGAGGAGCCTCATGCGCACCTCTCCCCGCCAGGTGTTCCGAGTGGAGGTGCTGTGCAGCGGGCGCAGACACATGGTGCCAAGGCGCTACAGCGAGTTCCATGCACTGCACAAACGGGTGAGGCGGCGCGGACAATCGACTGATCCCGGTCTAACCCCTGGGTGGAAGGCTGAAGAGCTCTAGTCCCAGCCTCAGCCACCCCCATTACTACCCGAGCATCTGAAGGCCGCAGATTCTAGACAGACTGCCCACTGGCTGCAAGGTCCGGTGTGGAGAGGGCGCAAAGGGGCCGATTCCAGCTCACACTGACCTTATCCCTGTGTGCCCACCCGGCTTACAGGCGACCCTCACCCCTGTCCCAATCACCACTCACTAGGGTAGGGCCTGGAGAGGGGTCCAGAGAGGACTCTTGTCTAGGCTCAAGTGGGTTTAAGGGGCTCTGTTGGGATACGTGATGGCGCCTCTGTAACCTCCCGGCAGATCAAGAAACTGTACAAAGTGCCTGACTTCCCATCGAAACGCCTGCCCAACTGGAGGACCAGAGGATTGGAACAGCGCCGGCAGGGCTTGGAGGCCTATATCCAGGTGTGCGAGGGGCATATTCTTTTGCCTGGACAAGGGGTGTGACCCAGATAGAAAACAGTGATATGGGAGGGCTCTCACAACTTGGGGGTTGTTCACTACCCCAGCCTCAATTTTCTGAACAGTCGTGAGTTCCAGTATCCCTCACTGGATTGTTGAAAGGATTGAGTGAGGCAAGCAGAGGGCAGGTAGTCCCAACTCAATGAAAGCTAGTTCCCTTCCTTTCCAGGGTAAATTCTGAGGCACCCTTATGGTGCAATACCAGTGGAGGTTCTTGCCCACAACAGTGATGTGTGACTGCAGACTGGACCACTTTACTGGGCCCTAACCTGTGCAATCATACAGGGCCCAGCACTCAAAAGAGTCTTGTTCTGCTCTCACCGCCTTGAACTTCTTACTTGGAACTAAGTGTCTCACATTTTCATTTGCACTGGGCTGTGTAAATTAGTAGCTGGGTCTAATTATGGTTTCCTCTGTCCTCCTTTCTAGGGCATCCTGTACCTGAACCAGGATGTGCCCAAGGAGTTACTGGAATTCCTGAGGCTCCGCCACTTCCCCAGTGACCCCAAGACCAGTAGCTGGGGGTAAGGAGGGCCAGTGTTCAGGGAGGGCAGGGACACTTGGCAGCAAGCAAGGAAAGTTTTTCAGGGTTAGCCCTCTTTCTTCTCACATCTTCCAGGCCCTGGCTTGCCTGGTTCTCTCTCTGGGAGACATGACCTCCCTTATCAGCTTTCTTGACCCTGGTGGAGGGGCTGTTTTTTGGACAGCCTTCATTACACCAGCTACCTCTACCTCCGGAACTGGCTTGTTACAAATAGAAGCAGTGGTCCCCAGGGACTGAAGTTCTGGGCTGTCTCCACCCCACCCTCACCTCCCAGCCATCCCCAGGCAGCTTACAGTCTCTCTCTTCTTTTCAGCACCCTGGGGGAATTCCTGCTTAGGGACAGCAGGCAAGTCAAAGCCCTGGCCTGCCTACCTCCTGCTGCCCCCTGGTGGCTGCATAGTAGGAGGTGGGCCTGCAGCCTGGGGCCAGTCCTGTCCCTGTGGTCCAGGTTTTCCCTGCTGATGCCTCCAGAATCCATTTCCTACTCACCTTTTCCTTTGTGGGTCTTTGGTGATCTCAGTACTCCATATGGGATTTTGCCCTGCCTTCTCTCCATCCGCCACAGCTCATGACCCTTTCTTCCCAGCTCACAGCTGCACCACCGGCCTGTCATCAGCTTTTGCATGGATCCATACATTTCCACTCCTTCTCCAGGTTAGGAGGTGCCTGACCCATGGTGTGCATTTAGGGCTTGGGTACCAGGGCCAGGTGGGTGTGGGCCTACTATTTCTCTGCTCCTGGGACCTCCAGGCAGCACCTCCCTCAGATATCTCTTTGGAGCCACTACCTGCTGCTCCTCTAACCCTGTAGCCTGCTTTGCAGACACTAGTGAAATAAGCTTAGCTCCCTGAGTCTGCATTCCCCAGTGGCCTGGTTTTACCAAGCTGATGTGTGGTGTAAACAGATTGTGGCCAGGGAATGCCAATGCCTCATTTGGGTGGACAGCTGGTATCTGCCACCTTGGCAAGGGCTCTATTCCCAAGAGCTGCAGAAGCTGTGACAAAAAAAAAAAAAAAAGAAAGAAAAAGAAAAAGCTTAAGAAGCCACAGACCTGAGGACGGGCCCATCTCACACCACTCCCCACCCTCCACCATTTTATTTTTATCCTAGAGCTTCTGCCAGATGTGGTGGTGAACGGTGTGCTCCAGGGCCTCTATGGATTCAGTACCAGCCCAGCATCAGCCCAGGCAACACTGGACTGTTACCCAGCTCCTCTGCCACCTATGCCTTGATCAGCCCAGAAGACTTTGGGCCACCTGTCAGGAGTTATGTGCCTGTCCTGAATTTCATATAAGAACTAGGGCTGGATTCTCCTTTGGACTAGACCTAGGACTTAACTACTCTTAAACTCAGCTTGCACTGGCAGCTGGGGTGGTAGAATTCAGGTGCTCTTAGAGCCTAGGGGCCAAGGCAAGTCCATGGAGTTGAGGAATAAAGAGAGGAGTCAATTTGGAGTAGACTGAGAAGGTAACAGTTGTAGCTGTATTTCTTAACCTAGACCAGAAGATGGCAAGGGTAGTAAAGGCTGAGACATAGATCTGCAAAGTTCAGAAGCCAGTATTTTATGGGTAGTATCTAGGTACAGGTTCAGGCAGGAGCCTGAGGAAGGAAGCACCTTTAGAGCTACAAGAGATCCTCGACATGTTGGGATGCACACTTGGGGAATGTAGTACAGGTTCAAGAACCCAGCCCACACGCAGATTATAAAAACAACAACAACAACAACAACAAAAAAAACCCACTTTTTTTTAATTGGTCAGCATTGAGTTTGTTACAAAACTGGGCCTGTGGAATGTGAGGGGAGTGGGTCCGCTCCATCAGATGCTGGCCCTAGGGCCAGTGCAGCATGGAGCCCTGTGACGGGCTACGTTTTCCCTAGTGAGGGCAACAGGGCCTGCACAGGGGGTTGCTCAGAGGGATATGGTCCCTGGGGCCCTACTCCTTGGCGATGGCAAAGGGCTTCTCTACCTCGATCTTGCCACAGTCTGCAATGATCACATCTTTCAGGGGCTTGTCCCGACTGTCTGTCTTGGTGCTCTCTACCTTCCGCACCACCTCCTGAAAAAGAAAGGTGGTAACAGTAGGGCAGGATAGTCATGAGGTCTACCAATGGGCAACAGGCCTCAGGAGGGCTGAGACCCATATGGGATCAACAGCATATAAACATGGAGGCACCAAAATTCTGCTGAATATATGGCTAGGGTGCCAGGCCAGGGTGGGAAGAATAGATTTGACAATGAGTGGATGCAAGAGTTTTGTTCAGGACCATATTGGGCAAAGGATAAGGAGGAAGAAGGGAGTGGCCAGGGAGCAAGGTACCAAGTAACTCCTCAGGGACATCATGTTCAGCTGTACCCTATACAGTTCAGGATGGGAGTCTGCACAACCTTGCCTGAGTGATGGAATGGGTGATCCTGCAGTTGAATAGCTTCTACAAGGCCTCCTGTCTAGGGCCTAGAGGGATTTAGAACGGTGGGGGGATAGAGGTGCTCTTCTTTTTGGTTGAAATGGAGTCTTGCTATGTTGCCTAGGCTGGCCTCAAACTCTTAGTCTCAGTGATCTTCTCTTCTCAGCCTCCCAAGTAGCTGGGACTATAGTTATGTGCTCCAGCACCCAGCCAGGCTGTTTTATCTTTTTTATTTATTTGGTTTATTTAATTATTGGTTCTAGGGATTGAATCCAGGGGTGCGTAACCACCAAGCCACATCCCCAGGCCATTTTTATGTTTTATTTAGAGACAGGGTCTCGCTAAGTTGCTTAGGACCTCACTAAGTTGCCGAGGCTGGCTTTGAACTCATGATCCTCCTGCCTCAGCCTTCTGAGTAGCTGGGATTATAGGTGTGCACCATGGTGCCTGGCCAGGCTACCTATTTTTGAATGTTCTCTCCAGACACAAGCACTGGTCTGAATCTGCGGCGTTGGGTCTTTTGTGAATAGATAAAATTCATGGAGCCCCTGCCCTAGGGTTTGGGCTGAATCCCTGGTGAGAACTGTCCAGGTTTAGCCCCTGCCTCCAGAACTTACCATGCCCTCTAAAACTTTGCCAAACACAACATGTTTGCCATCTAGCCAGGCGGTCTTGACTGTAGTAATGAAGAACTGGGAGCCGTTGGTGTCTTTACCCGCGTTGGCCATGCTCACCCAGCCAGGCCCATAATGTTTCAGCTTGAAGTTTTCATCGGGGAAGCGCTCACCATAGATGCTCTTTCCTGAGAAAAGAAAAGAAGATGGGGGATCTGGGTTTGCCTAAACCAGGCAGACCTTTCAGGTGAGGATTTGAGGGGTATAACCAGTCCTCTGTACAAGTCCAGGCTAGAGAGGTACATAAAGACATAAAAGCTGACCCCTTCCTGTCCCTTAGCCTAGAGCCAAACCGTGCAGACTGAAAGCAAACAAGGCATCAGGACAGGCTGGTCACAGCGTACAGTAAGGATCGTTTTAACGCTTTTAACTAAGGCACATATTATTAACTACCCTTGGCTGTAACCTCAGGCCTGCATGGACAGCCTTTGGTGGACAGAACTTTCTAGAAAAAGACTGTTGTGGCTGACCAACTTGTCTTCCTAAGAATAAAAGACAGGAAAGACATAGTTGCAAAGTAGAAACAGGACAGAGATGAGTGTGGAGGAACCAGGGCAGGCAAAAGATAGGGCTGCCATTTGAGTTCTGCAGAGTAAAGAATTCCTTATCAATGAAATGAGCATAAAATAAAAGATGCTTATGAATTATGAATATGTGTCATGTGTCTGTCCATATGGGGGTTGGGGCCAGGTACATGACAAAGGGACTGGATCCACAGTCTATATACCACTTTTGAGACCCTAGTTTCAAAGATGGTTCCAGGAGAAACAATGGAACCCTCTTTCTCTCAGTCACTCTTGGAGATTCATACTGTGCATCTACAGGCTCAAGGTCTTGAGAAACCCAGCATTAAAAAAGCCATTTTCCTTGTTTGACCTGATATCATTTGATTCACTTGTACATGACAAACTGTTTCTATTCTCAATGCACCTGTGTTTGTCCTGTGGTTCCAAATGATGGAACCAGCTGAAAACTGCCCTAGATAAGGCCGACCAGGGAGATGTTGCTGATTGTGTAGCAGCCAGGAAGACCCCAAACCAAGAATGACTGGACCAACTGATGGAGAAGAAGTGTTTTGGTCTGTTTTCCACCCCTCACTCCCACACCAGGCAGAGACTAGACTGCTACAATCCTGCAGTGACTCCTGGCTGAGATGTTCCCACTTGAAGATCCTTTTTATAAGTCTCAACCAACTGCAAGATTTCAATTATTGCTGCTACCCAGAAAATCTCCAAATCTATATCCTTTATCTCCAGCCACTTTCCTAAGATACAAGGAATTCCAAACTCAAAGGGTTAGGTCCAATATCCATCATCATCCTTCTCTCTAGATCACTTATTCTTCGGAAATTTTTCCTGTGCACATTGCTTGATACTGTCTCTATCCCCCCCCACCCCCCATTTACTCATCCTTTTCTTCATCCCTGCAGCCCTCACTGCAATAATAGCCAATGCCTGGAGTGTGGACAGGGTGTGCCAGAAACTGCTCTAAGCATCTGACAGCAAACCACCCCATGAGGCAGGATAACAACTCTGTTTCAAAGATGAAGAAGCTAAGATGCAGAAAGGTTAAAGGAAGCACAAAGCTGGAATTCAAACCAAGGAGTTTCTGCTCTGACCCACTAGGCTATAATCTGCAAGGGTTAGGTCCCAAGCCACCCTGCTGAGCACAGCTGTGCCAATTCCTCAGCAGTCAGCTAGCTCTTGGCTCTACAGAGTAAATCCTGTCACATCATTTCCCCTCAAATCTTTTGTGCATGGGTATTGCTTCCATTCAAGCCTTTAGCAGGTCCCCACTCCTTAGAGCACGAAGCCCAAGTGCCTGGCCATAACACACCTCTCTGCACCCCGATGTATGCTCTAATTCCATTTTTACTACCCCACCTTTGTCAAGCTCCTGCCACAGAACAGGGTGGGACTCAGTCCTCATCCCTACCTCTTCTCTATCCACCTAGGACCCTTGCTCAAATCTTCTCTCATGTTCACAACGCCATTTCCTGATTACCTTGGCATCCAGTGCCTCCTGTTTGTCAATACTTCAACAATGGCTGACCCTCCTGGGCACTCACCACACTCCAGGCACTTAACACTCAGGATCTCACCTAATTCTTCCAGCCCTATGCTTCCCCACTCCCATTACAGAAGAGGAAACAGGAGCTCCAAGGTGTCATTGGCCTGAGCTCACAAGGTAAAAAGGTGGCAGATATTGGATCAAACATGACCATGTCTGACTCACAAAAACAATTTATATTATCCCGCTTTGTGCCCTGTTATCCACTTGCTGCATTGAGTTCCTTCTGTCTTACTTAAATCTTATGTTGCTATGTAGCTTTCAGAGTTTCTTCTAGAAAGACAATGACAAACAAATTGAGGACAGAGTCTGAGTCCTAAAAGCTGTATATGTCCCACTTGGGAATTTTCAGGTACAAAAAGGGAGCTGATGTCCTGCTGATCTTCATGTCTTCAGCCCTTTCCCTGCGGTCTGAGGGAACAGCTGGATGGGTCCCCAAGCATAGTAAGACCCATGGGTTAGTCCAGGGTATCTGTATTTCTGTCCTGTGCAAACAGGTAATGCAGAGATCTCTGGTGGGAAAGCACAAAGGAAAGAATACCTCTCACCCTTGCTGGGGCTTCCAAGGTGGTACATACCTGATCTGGAAATGCTCCCCACAAGTCTTCATTTTGCTGCCACCTCCTTACCCCACTCCAAAAGTATAGAGGCGCGGTGGGGAGAAAAGTCACCAGGCTATAGGCCTGTATCAGCAGGTATGCACAGGGAAAAGATCCTCTTAGGCCCACCTAACCCCCATCACTCTCTCTCCTTTGTACTGGTCCACTTTGCAGAGGATGCAGCTGTTCTCAATGCAAGTTAAGTGGCCTGCTCCTGGAGCTAGGGAAGGAAGGGACCTTGTTTGTCTGGCACAGCCTGACCCTTCTACCTGGGAAACTATAAACTTGACAGATCCCTCTTCCCAGAAGACTTGAGGTTACCTCCTGTGCCATCTCCCCTCGTGAAGTCTCCACCCTGGATCATGAAGTCCTTGATCACACGATGGAATTTGCTGTTTTTGTATCCAAATCCTTTCTAAAAAAAGGAATGAGAAAGTAAAGAGATGATATGAGACATCATATAGGCAGACATCAAATAAGCCCTGCAAGAACCAAGCCCACAATTCTTGCTCACAGAAGTGGCCCCATTATTGGCCACATTTATCATTGAACATGCTACTGAGTGAGTAGTAACTGTAGGCCAGACCCAGAGTGCACAGACCCAGTAACTGCCAAGACTCCATCTTCCTCTGCCTTTGTACAGTTGCCAGACTTGATACAATTCTATTTCATAGAATGCCTATCCCCTCTTTTCTTCTAACCACAAGATCAGATAGAAGGAAACAGAGACCAAGGAAAAAAGTCATCTGCTAGTTGAACTCAAAGTTGAAATACAAACTTCATTAAAGGGGTTGTGCCTTCAAACACTGTGCAGTATTCCAGGATAAAACATTCCTTATTCTTACAATACAGATACAGCAATATGAGGACAAAGGATGTAGCTCAGTGGGTAGAGCACTTGCCTAGCATATGCCAGGCCCTGGGTTCAATTCCTGGTATTGTAAAAAAAATGAAAACAAAAAACAAACCTCCTATAGCAGGATATGGTGGCACATGCCTGTGACTATCAGCAACTTGGGAGGCTGTAGAAACACAGTTTGAGGACAGCCTGTGCAACCTAATGAGACCGCCCCCGCAATCTCAAAATTTAAAAGGGCTGGGAATATAACTCCTGTGGCCCACTCCTGGGTTCAATCCCCAGTACTGGGAGAAAAAAAATGAAAATAGTAGGTTCCCATGGCCATAGTCAACTGGCCCTCAGAGAGGGCTACTGCTTCAAATGGGCCGCATTCTGCTGCCATTCCTACTGCAAGAGTTGACAACTTCTGCACCAGCCACTTACCTCTCCAGTGGCTAAGGCCACAAAATTATCCACTGTTTTTGGAACAGTCTTTCCGAAAAGACCGAAGACCACCCGGCCTACATCTTCATCTCCAATTCGAAGGTCAAAATACACCTAAGAAAAAAAGAACCATTTTAAATTTAGCCCCTTTAAAGGACCTTGGTTGGTAAGGAAGGGCCCAAGAAGCTCTTCTGAGGATGGGAGAGGGCAGTCATTTAAAGCAGTGGAGGCCAAACCCTGTGAAGTTCCAAACCCTCTTCTTGAAAAATGTGTTTGTTTGCACGCCCCATGCTCTCCAATCTTTACTCTAAATAAACAATGGGCCCAGATTCTAGATATTCACATAAAAAAGAAGAAAGGCACATAAGGGGCTTGCAAGTTTACCATGTAAATTTAAGCTGTAATTTCTCTGTGTTTTGTAACTGGAAGTGGCTAAAATGTTACAAGGAGAAAGGATTCGTCGGATTTGGTCTTTCACCATTTCTCCAGCACCGCAAGGTTATATGCAAAAGGACTGCTCCAGTGGCGGCAGCAGCTGGGCATCCCCGGCTCCAGTTAACTCCCCGGGTCAGGGTGGGGTTGGGGATTTGGGGAGGGTCCGGATCATTCTTTGGTCTGGATGGCACAGACGCCATAAGGACAAAGACACTAGAAGCCAAGGGTCGAACTCCCGGGCCCTAAATGCTCCGGGAACCACTGGCCAGCGACGGGACCCAGGCAGCGGAGCGCAGGCCGCGCCAG
>NW_026000229.1:17041214-17064232 GCF_001458135.2 Marmota marmota marmota | reverse complement strand
ACTTACTACCTGGCGCCGCTTCCCCCCTCCGCCTCGGCGCCAGGTAGTAAGTCCCCCGGGGGGCGGGGCCGGCGGGCTTGTGGGTGGCTGCCACGTTATTGCTCCCTCATTGGGTTCCCAGCTCGTCCCCCTAGCTGCTGGAAGGCGGTGGGCGGAAGGTGATGCCGGGAGAGCGCGGGGATTGGTCTCCGAAGAGACTACAGGCCCCGGCATGCCGAGCGTGTAGCGGCGGAGTGCGGTGTCCGGAAGACGGTGGCCTGGGCCGGGGCCGAGAACACTCACGGTCTGTGCGGGTCGGCAGAGCGTTGGGCGCTACCAAGTTGGTTTTCAATGTGGTAGCTTCCAAAAACCCAGGGCACATTTATTCTCACACTGTCATCTTCTACAGCTTCTACTTGTCTTGTAAAACTTGCTTCAAAACCTACTTCCGTTTTTACTTGGAGTGTGTCACTTTAGTCTGTCATTTTTCTCTACCTTCTTTAGTTCTGCGCTTACTGCTGTATGAGTCAATGCACACTCCACTGTACTCTGGTTCTTAACTTTTCTTTGCATGCTTTCCAAAATAGACCACAATCTCCGCCCCCCCCAATGTTGTAACGGACTGTATTGCACTGGATACATCGTATTCAGCTTCCTTATTGCTAGTGCTCAAACTGATGGTTGGGGTAGCTTCATATTAGCATTGAGGTGGGAAATATATGCAAAGGCCTGAGAGAGACGTCTTTACTTTTCCAGAGGCCTTCATGAAGGTCACAGTCATTAGATGCCCCCTCTGGAATATTCAAGGTTGTAAGAGAAGCTTGGTGTTGTTCCAATCTACAACATAAATTGTTTTTTAAGTCTTATATACCTAGAAAAATAGAACAGACACGTATCTTTCTAAAATTTGGACCTATGGTGTTAACTTTTTAGAAATTCTAGTTTGTCATCATCCAGATTGTAGGCATGGCTCCACTTCCATAAATGAATTATGCAATTTGGCCTTAAGTACTGACTTGATTGAATTATGCATGGCCACTCGAATTCCTTAACTTGTCCTTTCCTTACAACTGATGTCACTGTAGTCAGGTTGTAGAATTTCAAGACTGTTCTCTTTATAAACACAAACGATGTTTGCTCTTTCCTTGCACCTCAATCCAGACCACCTCAATCCGGTGAGATTGTTCAAGGTAAAATTGTTAATACTGACAACGATCTTCCAAATTCACCTTCCCACCCCTGTCTGTGTGTGTGTGTGTGTGTGTGGAATGAAGGTTTGTCTATTTCCCCATTCCTAGGTCTAACCCTACCCATAGCCACTGAGAAAAGGTTTACTTTTAAACCATGTGTTCAAAGTGGTGTCTTGTACATTAGGAGCTAAGGCTAAAATGGCATAAAAGCAGTCTCTCCCCCACCCCTTTTCAAAAGAAAAAAGAAATCAAGTTGATGGATAAAATGCCCTTACCGTGAAGCTTCTCTCATAATTTTATATGTGTTTTCTGCTACTTGCCTACCACTGAAAAAATAAATCGCATTAATACATAGGCAGTTTGTTTGCCATGTATGCATGTTCTTTTACATTGCACAATGGATATCTTCTGTCTAAACACATGTTCCTCATTGGTAGTGCAGAATTCTAAAACTTCCAAAAATTGTTACACAGAGTAAAATCTGACTTCTGGCTGTTCTACCATCTGAGAACCACAGGATACAGGAACTTAGCTGAGTAAGAATTTCTTTAAGTTCTAGGAATACTTGTTTTTGAAGTGACTCAGAGAGGGTAATGTTCAACCCAAGAGAAAGAAGCAAGAATGCCTACGTATCTGGCATTTTTGTTCATGGGAGCACTGAATCACATCAAATTTAGTCCTAGCCTAAGATTCCTAATTAGAAGTGAGCTACAGGTCATTAAAAACAGATAAATCGATGAACCAAACAAACAAGTAAAAGTAGTCAAGAAAGGTAAGACATTTTATTTTACATACAAAAAGGGTGCAAACTGAGTCCTTTCCTCCCCAAACTGGGAAAGAGGTATACTTAAAGATCACATTTGTGTTTTCCATGGTGCCCTAGGAAATGGGCCACTCTGAGATAACATTATCAGGACCCATTTTCCATTTTCTCCAAAGAAGGCTACTTCCTCTGCAGAGGAGTTTTCCCCAATGGTCTACAAATCTCTCCCGAAGGAACCATTTCAAATACATTTTGAAATTGACATTCATGTTTTAAAATACTACAAGTTTCATCTTCACAGCTGAGCTTTGCAACCAGTGCCAGGATTTATGAAACATTACATACTTAAAAAAAAGTAAAAAAAAACAAGGCATTTAATATTCATACACTTTCACACATCAATTAAAACTCATTTCCTCAGCTGATTTATACATTATCTAGTTAAAAAAATTGCAATCAAAATCCCAACATCTTTTTAAGAGTACAGTGGGCAAAGATTGAAGAAACAGACAAATAATAATATAATAAATTAAGAGTATGTAATATCTTCAATGGGAATTGCTGAATCAACATTATTTTCCATTGGGGGAAGTTTATATTTTTGGTTTCATCTCTTATCTTCTCTGCTGTTACTCTTCTCTCTGCTTGATAAATGGGGCTCATTCCCAGAGCCAGCTTGCTGAGACACTGATTTTAGAAGCTCACTATGGCTTTACCTCTGAGAATACCCAGGAACACAAGGTTCCCAGCAGCCCGGGTGGTGAGTCTTTATGAAAGTGAAATGCATACAGATGAGCGCACACACATGCAGTCACACACACCCATCTGTAAATATATTTCCCCCCAAAGAAATGGCTCATCTTTCCTGAAACATTCCTAACAGATTGATAAGACTTCCAAAAAGCCTTTTGGTGCAAGGGCTGGCCTGGGATTTGGTCTGGAGCTCATAAAGAGAACACTGAAAATGTCTCACCTATCCTGAAAGAGGGGCTTGGGGGCAGTTGGGACAGTGGTCCTCTTATTCAGGTTACTGGAATGACTGCACTGTACCCCCATTTATTACTGTGAATAATTATCTGCTCTGAGACCTTGAAGGTGGTAATGGCACTAGCAAGTGACTGTGAATAAAAGAGGAAAAAATGAAACTCTGTCCACACAACTGAGGTTTCTTTGTGACATCAAATTTGGTAATCAAAAAAAAAAAAAATGGAGTACATATTTACTTTTTCCTTTGTATGCTGATCTACAAATACTGGAGTGGATTTCCTGGTTGGTTTTTAAGAAATATGTCAACTATATTACCTATGTTCAGGGACCTACTTACTATTCAGAATACAATGAGAAACCTATTCTTTTGCATTTACTCACCTGCAAAAGGAATCAGGAAAAATATTTTTTAAGATTGCTTACTGGGTCAGACTCTCACGACTGGTGGCTAAAACACTGCTCAAAAACTCTATACACCCACAGAGGGGCCATAGTTACTTCTTTTTCTTACGCAGAAACACGAACCAACCTTCTCCCCTCAAAAAACAAAACACCCCAACCCAAAGGAATCCCAATTTAATTCCTAACAGCCCATCACAGGAGTTGCAGTTATCAACCTCTACATGGGACTTCCCTAGTCTGCAAAGCCATGAACCCCAGTGCCTGTCACCCACATGGCCAATCCAGACAGAGTACCTGTTATCCTGGCTCCCTAAGGGTCTCTGGAATTCATCAGCATATCTTGGGGCAATGATGGCAGTGGCCTAGCAAAGGCAATGCTGGCTATTTGGCCCTGCAAACTCCTAATCCAAGAAAGTTTAGCCTTAGCATGGCTCTGACACTAGAGACAACAGTGTCAGGGTAACTCAATGAGAATGGAAAACTGGCTTAAATATGAAAATGGAAGAGATGGCTAGGACACAGGAGGCATGTAGGTTTGGGAGAGATGCTTAAGAAGAAATATCAAGTTCTTTTGAGGAGATGCTTTCTAGGATGCCTTTTATTTTTGAGAAATGCAGGTCATGCTTGCTCATGGAGAGGTGGAATGGATTATATCTTTTTCATTGACAAAAAGTTAAGGCGAAGTTCATTAGTAACCACTTTTAGCATACTGTAGATTTCTGGCATTAAAGGCAGTTACTACTAACACTGAAAAAAGCACTACCAGCATACATTTCCAGTGAACTAAGTTGGAAATTCCTTTAGGGCTGATGGAAACCCCATTTGGCCAATGAGCAGGGACTATTTCTGTGTGCTTGGAGTTCACTGAAAAATAAACAGGAAACTAACACTTCTGTTAGAAACCTCAGGATCTCTCTGGTCTCCTGCAGCTCAGCCATTCCAAAGTAAAATGCAATTTTAACGGAAGGCTCACCTAGGCACCCGATTTATACCTTCCTAGACCCTGTTTACACCATTCAGACCCCAAGAAGAATGTTAATTAAGGTAGTCATGAACTCATGCTGGCTGCTGGGACACTCACTCCCCCTTACATGATTAGCTTGCACAGGAACAAATTCTGGTCCAGTCACAAGTAGAGCACACTTAGTGGAATCCTGCCTGATTGACTTGATCCACTCAAGCTACAGTGTCTGAGGAGAGCTTGAGAGAACTCCTGGGACTGAACTCAGGGGTACCCAACTACTGAGGTAAACTCCCAGCCTTTTTGAGACAGGGTCTAAGTTGCCCAGGCTGGCTGGGAACCTGTGATCCTCGTGGTTCAGCCTCCCAAGTGGCTGCGATTACAGAAGTGCACCACTGCACCTGGCTGATAACTCTTAATGCGTTTTTATGAACAGATGTTCAGTTAGCTTTACGGGGGAATCCCAAAGAATTTGCATCAATCCCAAAGAAAATGGCCTCTGGCATCATAGCTGTGAGTGAAAAGGAGAAAAGTTAAAAACTTCAGAACAAGGGCTTGGGATATAGCTCAGTTGGTAGAGTACTTGCCTTGCATGTATGCATAAGGCCCTGGGTTCAATCCCCAGAACCAGAAAAAAAAAAAATTTAGAACAAGTGGATTTGGAGGGTGTGGGAGATGGGGAAGGAGTGACTATCCTTTAAGGATCTGGCTGAGACATAAAGCCAAACTGCAGCAACCAGCGGGGCTAGAACTGATGGCCAAATTGCTTCTTGGTTATTCAGTTTTTGTTTTGGTTTGTTTTTCTTAGGGAATAATAGAATCTCTCAGATCTGGGACCACCTTGGAGTGTCACAGCCTTGGAAGGATCACCATTACCCTGCATGCTAAAGGGACCCGGGGTTCTTCTGAAACCAATATCTAAGTGCTTTATGAGGGCTAGAGGGTGAGAACAGTGCATCAGGAAGGACCCCACCCACAACACCCCCCCACTGCCAACTGCTCAGGTTCAACCCCTCAAGAGCTAGCCTATAAAAAATTTTAAGACAAAAAAAAGCCACAGACCCAGCTGTAAAGGCAGCCTGCCCTGCAGCCACGCTGTTTTGTGGAAGTGGGGTGGGGGAGGCACTTTGTGGGATACAGTGTGCCCAGATGCTCCAGGCTTTGCCACTATTTCCCCTGCCCTCCCTTGAGAGGTAAGGCATTTCTATACAGGGGTGAAGAAGTTAAATTTTCTGTACAGGAAGTTAGAGTTGCTCAAATACCAAATGAGAGACTAAATTTTAGTGATGGGCTCCAACCACTAGGTAATGGCAAGGAAGTATACCCCAATCTTCAAAATCTTTGTGGGAAATGGGTATGGACACTTGCCTCTCCCTGCCACTCTGTTTCATATACAATAATATCTCTTTTCAAGAAATGAGAGGTTACAATCTTTACATAAATTAAGCAGGTTTGAAGCCAGTGAAATGTTTTTCCCTAGCCAAGGTCTAATGGAAGAGGTGAAGCCCAGTAAGTCTGATTCATGTGAATGCTGCTATCTCTGCTCCACATGGGGTACATCAAGGGACTTGTCAGGAAATACCAACTACCAGAAAGTATCCCCGCAACTTCCAGTCCAAAAAACAGCCCCTACACCTCAAGCCAGGAGGTGAAAATTTCTGTGGTTTGCACCACAAATCACCACACCAAGTCATTCGCCATTATTCTTCACGGTTAGCTCTTTACTCCCAGATCAAGACCACTTTCCCTGATATCACCCTTTCTCTTCTGTCACATTTGGAAAGAGGAGTCATTTGAAAAGCCACTAAACTTGAATGAAAATCTAACATGGGAAGATTAACTTCACACATTAACTTTTCAAACAGAGGATGAGAAACCTAGATGCTTTTTGGTAATAAGTCACGTGACTAGATCATGGTGGGAGGTGGGAGGTAGAGGGTGTACTGGGAATACAAGCTTATATGCTCCACTATCTTATCTGGAAGGAGTCTATATCCCATTGAGAATATAATTTTAGACATTTCATTCAGGCCCCCTTTTCCTGGAATTTTCCAGCACCAAACAATCTTACCCTCCTTTTCACTGCATCCCCATGCACTGAGTTCTAAGCCTGCTACTGTGGACCTGCTCAAAAAGAACTTCATGGGCTTAGTTTCTGATAAGGCAGTCCAGACCAAATGCTATAACTCAGCCATTGGGGCAGACAGGACACACTATCATTTGCTTTTCCTGGCCCTATGATACCACATCCTGAGGCTTCTCTGGCATTTGGAAGGCAGTTCACTGTCTTCTTTTTGTCCAATAGTGGCAATACAGTGGTGGCTGTTTAATCACTAATCCTGTCACCAAAAAGTCACATGGCTATAATAGGAAGTCCCTGGCAGTGGAGGAAACAGACATTTCAGATATTTTTTTGTTAAGCATCTCCTTCACTGGGATGAGCTGTCTCCTGGTCACGGTCTGACTTGGCTGCTCATTCCATCCTGGAGAGCTAGGATTTCAAACTGCAGGCTGATTAGGTAAAGAGGCTCTGGTAGGGACATTCTTCAGCAGCTGAGAAGATGAATAAAATTCAAGTATGTTTTCTTGCCAACCTGAGTATTCACTCAGAATGACACAGAGTTTGGCTTCTCTTCTGGGTGCTGCTGATCAAACTGTTTCCATTGAGAATGTCCTCTGGACCCACATTTTCTCTGAATGGCTTGGCTGGTCCATCCCCCTCAAAACAGAAAAAAAAGTCAAAACCCCCTCAAAAAACAGACACAATATGCATCTGCCATGTTTTCTTTTCTTTCTTTCTTTCTTCTTCTTTTTTTTTTTTTGTTAAAAAAAAAACTAAAACAAAACTAAAAGTGCAATAAAGTCAGTTTTCTTTCCTTTGCTCAGAACAATTTGCATGTACTGCTACTGCCTGGAGAAAGGAATTTGTTTGTCAAAAAAGCTAAGAACACCAACACATGGGGACAGTAGACTGCAGATTTCTCACAGCTTGTGTCCTACAGTGTAACTTCATAGGAGGGAGGGAAGAAGAAACCTGAACCCTAGGGCCAGCTGGGTTGTAGGCTGCTCAGAGGGAGAGGAAGCCATACTGCCAGGCACTCCTGGGAAGTGGAGAAGATCTTCTGGGACCAGGCTGCATCTTCCTGCTACCTTCTTGGCCACACCCCCAGCCTCTTGAGCTCCTACTACAGACACAGCATTTAGCTCACTAGCTTTGATGCTGGAGAGGGTTGAGGGTGGGGCAAGAACCAGGAGTAAAATAGAAGGGGAGGGAAGAGAATAGTAGTCCTTGAGTTTTTGTGAATGACACCTTCACTGTAAACAATGGGAAGGAGAGTCAACCAGGTAGCCCCAAGGGCAAGCAGTGGAGAAGCAGCAGCTCTGGGACCTGCTCAGAGCCTCAGACAGGTGGAGACAGCAACTGACCCATTGGGTCCTGGCTGCCCGCACTGGCTCCTTCTGGGGCATCTGTTTTCTTCTTTTTGGTTTGGATCTCCACCCTCCCCTACAGGGGAGTCCCTTCCAATGAGAAATGGCAGGAGCTGCAGGTGCAATCGAGTCAAGAGTCCCCAGGGCCTGAGGACTCCTAGGAGGCACTGGTCACTTATGGCGCTGAGCAGTCTTCTTCCTTTTCCTCTTAAAGAAACAGCAGCACCTGGAGCACAAGGAACATTGCAAATCAGTGCTAGTGGTCTGCAGTTTCCAGCAGACCTCTGCCTGTTTCTGCTTCTTGCAGGGTGGGGTTTCCCTCTCTGGTACCCACCACCCACAGGCCGCCCACCATCTACAGTGCGCCCACTGGAGGCAGCAGGCAGTGTCTGCCAGGAAAGCCAAATGAAATAGTTGCTTAATTTCAATCTGCCCAACATAACTATTCAAATGCTACAGGTCAGGCTGGGCTGAAACATGGATTTTTTTGGAAGAAGGGTAAAGACAGCGTCTCTCCTAGTTTAAAACTCAACCCACCTGCCTCATCTTTATCTAGAACGAGGCTGGGGGTCCTCAAGGCTGCATAAAATTAGCCTGCACTCTCTGCTCCTTGATATTGAGGGGAAATTATTTAATGCAACTCACTAGCTGGTGGGTAAGAAAGCTAAACTAATGCAAATAAATCCCTTAGAACATATGGAGCTCTGAGAAGGTCTCATATTGCAACCAAGAAAAGGATTAGTGATTCTCTCAATCCCCATTTCTGTCCCCACTAGATGCCTGGCACAAGCAGGAGAAGCCCTGACTTAAACAAAAACTGTGAACCCCTATCTCCTGAGGCCAGCATAGCCCCCTTTCCATTCTGAGGAGACCACTGCCTTAGCCCATGAGCTGATCCTCAGGAGGTTCTCTGGCTGCAGGTTACTCCTTATTTAGCTTCCTGAGACTGCTGCTGCTGTGTCAGATGTAGTTATGAACTAACCCTGTTTAGGGTAGAGGTTGGGGCCTACTCCCTTCATGCCATCTCCTGGGGAACAGGTACACTTCTGGCACTTCCCTAAGCCTCAGTATCCCTTCCTCACCCCAGCTTTGGCTTAAGAAGCATCACTCTTGCTTTGGCAATCCAGAGTGGGGTGATGAGGGCTTTGGCAATGCTGGTGGCAAAAGATATGCTCTCTACAAGGAACTGATACATGGGAAATGAGAATGTGAGGGGCGGAAGGCAATGGATGAGTCAATGATGCCAAATGATGGAGGGGAGTGAAGTTCGAAGTGTAGCTCAGACTTGCTGGATCCTCGAAAGAAAAGCTTTTCTGAGAAGAAAAGTTTAAGTCTCTTGCATAATCCTTCTAGGATAAATGCCAAGAATATAGATAAGGAAATACAGAATTATTTTTCACTTCCCATACCCCTAAATTCTCCACACTAACTAAGATTACCTCTTGTTTTAGTTATATTCTGTGGTATTACTACATCTGATGGAATTATTAACAACTTGGAGGGCCAGGGTTGTGGCTCTGTGGTAGAGTGCTTGCCTAGCATGTGTGAGGCACTGGGTTCAATCCTCAGAACCATATAATAAATAAATAAAAACTTGAGAGACGCAGCAACTCAGGAGGCTGAGGCAGAAGGATCTCAAGTTCAAAGCCAGCCTCAGGAGCTTAGCAAAGCCCTGAGTAACTTAGTGAGACCCTGTCTCAAAATTTAAAAAATATAAAGGACGGGGGATGTGGCTCAGGCATTAAGCACATCTAGGTTCAATCACTGGTACCAAAACCAAAATGAAACAAAACAAACTTGGAGAACGTTCCTTAGAAGGCAGAAATAAATATTTACACAGAAAATGATGTGCTTTAACCATATCTGAATGAATCAAACTTGCAAATTTTGGAAAGGAGAGTTTCCTAACAAATTTTCTTTGAGCATAACAATGACATTTTAAAATACCACTAATGGGACAGTAGAATAAACCATAATTCTCCTATTTTCATATATGAATACATGACCAGTATAACTCTACATCATGTTTAACAACAAGAATGGGATTCTAATTTGAGTAAGTTATACTCCATGTATGTGTAATATGTCAAAAACATTTTAATGTCATGTATAACTAAAAATAACAAATAGCAAAGAGATTTTCCTATGGAAAAAAAAGTACCATTAATGGGTGCAAATATAATTACTAACCAAAGTGTCACACAGATTCGAGAACAGAATAAATTCTTTTAAATATAAATGACCAGCACTTCTGATGGCTTAAGATAGTCTTCAGTGGAAACCCTGAGGAAGAATTCAAGAAAAAAACTGGTCTTGTTCTCTGTGTGTGTGTGTGTGTGTGTATGTATGTATGTGTATTAGAGTAAGACCAAATTGAATGTCCAGCAATATTTAAAGAGGCAAAGTTAATCTCATGGGATCCCTAATATTTCAATAGTCTTACTGATCCTTTTGAACCATTATTTTCACAGGTATTACTAACTTTTTTAAAAAAACCTTTATTTCATTTATTTATTTGTATGTGGGTGGTATTGAGGATCGAACCCAGGGCCTCCTCGCACATGCTAGGTGAGCACTCTACTGCTGAACCATAACCCCAGCCCAACTAACTTTTAAGTTAATTTCTATTCTTATTTTCTTTGGAGGATGCTAAAATGATGATTTTGTGTTTTTAAATAAAAGGAGTTGTCAAGAGTGGTGGCGCACATCTAATAATCCCAGCAACTCAGGAAGGTGATACAGGAGGATCCCAAGTTCAAGGCCAGCCTCAGCAACTTAGTGGGACCCTATCTTAAAATAAAAATAAAAAGGACTGGTGATATAGCTCACTGGTAAAGTGCTCCTGGATTCAGTTCCAAGTATAAAATAAATAAACAAAAATAAAAAATAAATAAAAGGAATCAAAAAATGTTTGAAATACTGGCCCACATCAAGCCATACAATGACTTCTCTTTTACCTCCTTCGAGGCAAACCAAACAAATTAATATCTGGTATACCATAACCTGATGTGCAGTGTGTAATCGCTGGAGTGGAGAAGTGTTGTGAGCTGTCCTTCAGAGGAACTGCAATATTTTAAATTTAGAGCCCTAGATTAATTTTTACTTTTATTACAGTTAAAGCTTCAGCAGTAACACAAGCTATTAACAATTCCACTCATGAGGAAGTAGGCCCTACATCCTGCTCTTTAATTGTTTGGTTTCTGCAGTAATGACTAGCAACAGGACCCATTAAACTGGGCTAAACTCCAGACTAAGTCCACTGAGTGACTTCATACCAGTGTGTTATTTTCAGAAGAAAATCAGGCCAGGTGATCAATACCTCTGTGTCTTTCCAGTTGATTCTTTGATTATTTGAATAACAAGAGGTTGTTAACATGCTAGAGCAAAAACTGATCCAAGACTCCTGAGGAGCCATCAGGCACTATTCCTGCAGTTCTTTGACTAACTACCCTTTTCATATCACTCTCTTACTGTGTCCTGTTCTTTCCCTTCAGCTACTCCGCTATGTTCCTCTTCTCTGCCATACCTGCACATTCTTTCTTTCCTCTAAAACTTGGCTTGAGTTCTGCTATGCCCATGAAGTCTTCCTTGACCATTCACAGTGATTTCTTGGCCCCTTCAGCCTTCTAGGAATGATAATGTAAGTGTACTGGAGAATTCCTTGTTATTTCACCTAATATCATGTCTTATCTCTCCAGGCAGACCTTGAGACTCTAACTTAGAGTTCTTAGTACAGGTTTTTTCTTTTTGGTATCAGGGATTGAACCCAGGGGCTGTATAACCATTAAGCCACATCCCCAGCCCATTTTTATATTTTACTTAGAGACAGGGTCTTGCTGAGTTGCCTGATGCCTTGCTAAGTTGCTGAGGCTGGCTTTGAACTTGCAACCCCTCTGCTTCAGCTTCCCAAGCTGCTGGGAGTACAGGCATGCACTACCATGCCCAGCCCAAGTACAAGTTTTGATGAGCACAACAAGACTGCAAGAATTTTCAACAGGATCATGTGACTGACATCTCACAGGAAAAATATAGACCACAACAATGTCAGATTACACAGACACATATTCGCAAAACGAATAGGCCAAATGTGCTCTTTGAAACCATAAGAATATAAATCCTACCTCCATAAAACCCAACTGTTATCTTTAATACATTCCCATCCCTAGGAAAGCCCTGTAGGCAATTTGGCCTAGAACAGTTAGGGATCAGAAACCAGTGCCCAACCCAATCACTGAAGAAAATAAAAATGAGGTAGTCAGAGTCCAGCAGGCTGTTATCATGGTGTAGAATGTGGCCCTATGCATGAAGGCAATGTGGGAGAGTTTCAATTCCAGACTGCAATAGACCAGCAAGTTCAGGAGCACCTGGAAGATCACAAGTATTGTCCAGGAAGAGAGCTAGGGGGTTCCCTATCTTGCAGCAAGAATGTTTGTCACCGATAATGAATCCTTTAGGTGTTCCATTTCCATATATACCCCCTGTTGTTGCCAAGAAAGCATTCGAGAAGCCTTCTCTGGGAGTAGAAGTGACAGGCTCCAATATTTCCATCAGCTGAGTCAGCCCTTGGCCTACTATACTCTCATAGGAATAAAGAAAGTGAACAGAAAACAAACAAAATAACCCCCAAAACAACAACAATAAAATGTCCATCTTTCCCTAAGGGGTTCTTTTTTGAGACTCCCACTCTACAGATGGAAGAATTAGCTAAAGAAAAAAAGATACTTTTTTTCCAGAGCGGCCAATTTCCAAGTTAGAAACCCAATTGCAGAATGTGAAATTATCTGGTAACAACATCAATCCTTGTGGTTGGCAAGGGAACAACTGATACCTGAACAACTGCTATATTAACCTTTTTTTACCTCAGTCTCTCTCCCTTTAATAATACCTGGCCATATTATTTTGGGAGAAAATTTGCTCTGCCAAAAATAAAAAAAGACAATTTTGGATAATGTGGAATGTTATTTGCAGAGGTGGCAGAGAAAAATGAGGTAGGTTTAAAAAGAAAGAAGGAACAGATTAATTTCTGGGTGTAGGCCTGCCCCACCCCTACTTTGTGGATCTAGTTCCCCAGTCTGGGTGGTTATGGCACAGGAGGCATATGGAAGCCATTTATGTTTCCTAAAGCATTTTGTTTGGCTTTGCCAATCCCAGCCTAGTCTGGTCCGCTCCCCTTGCATGTGTACTAGAGAGAGGGACTCACCACAGGTTGAGCATTTTCAGGCAGCTACAGAGTATGTAAAGAGAAAAAACACAGAAAGGAAGAAAGAAAGAAAGAGATATTAGTCCACAAAGATGAGATGGAAGCGACTCCCTGTGAGCCATGCAAACATGCAGTATGTGTCTGTGTTTAGTTTCTTCCTGTTGAGGTAGGCTGAGTAGACCACTTTGTTTCCACATTAAAGTTGAGGGGGCAGGAGCCTGACAGAAGCAACAAGGTGGGAAGTGGATCTTAGGGGGAAGGCAAAACAGAAAGAATTGGTAGAAGTCCCAGGATAGCCTTTCTTGAGCAACTTTCAGGAAGGTGGCAGGGGAAAGAGCAAATGACCCTGCCTGTAACAACTCAGTCAGGCACACTTGAGCTATTTGGTTCTCGAACGAGGTCTTCCTGTACAATGTTGAGCTATCCTCTCCTACACCGAGGGAAAAAGAAGTCCCTTGCTTTCTACAAGCACAACATGCCTGACTAAAGCAACTAGCAGTTAACTCTTGCTCCAGAGAGGGAGAAAAGGTTTAAGAGACACTTTATCTTATCAGATGAACCAGAGGGAGGATGGTCACTGCTGTGGTCATAACCACCAGAGAAGTGCCTAAATCTACTCTTATTAATTCTCAGGAGAAATGAGGTTCAGGTTTATAAGGTCACAGCTGAAGTCTAGATAACTTGAAATGCCTGTGTACTTATATAACAAAAAATCAACTGAAAAGCTGCTTGCCCTCCTCACCCTTCCAACCATACTTAAACAAGGACATGTGTCCTGCAGCTAACAGAAAAAAGAAAGCCAAATGTTCATTTTGCTCACAGAACAAAAACCAAAATCCTATATTTTCACTTCACAGAAAACAAGTTGGATGAGGAACCCAAATTCAAAAGCTTGGAAGTGAAGGTGTCACAGTCTCCCAATACCCAAGACGAATCTTAATATAGGCAACAGCGCCCCTTACCCAATAAACAGGCTGCATGAACAAATGGCATCCCAGCTGCATGCAATGAGGGGTTTTTCAAGACGCCTCATGTTTCTCTAGCTGAGACTTCTTCCCAGGAGAATGATCAAGCAAGTAGACACATGGCTACCCTGTCCCTGCCCCACCACCCCCAGAGGGCCAAGAATAACAACACATGGCTGGGCCCTGACAGTTCCCTACACAAGATGGATTGGTAGCACATAAAATCATCAGGGAAATAGCAAACAAAATGCCCTATTCCATAAGCTGTTGGAAGACTGGTCAAATACAATGGCTCCCCTTCTGGCTTCTACACCTTTCAGAAGGCCCAAACCTGGAACTGGTGGCAAAGATGCACAGTGGTCTTTGTTGTTACATGGGAAGACTTTAAACTCTCTTTATATTCTAGAATTTGGATTTTACCGCAACAGAATACACCAAACTGAACTCTATGTGAATGGCCCTCTATCTTACACACAAGACACAAACACCATACTCACATACACAATTACTGTACACGTTTACCAAAATGAAATGAGATGAATGGGTTCAAAAAATAAATCTATATTAGGCATATCATAAGACTAAAGTCCATTTGATCTTTGTATTCAAAGTATAATATTAAATTCAGAGTAGAACTATAAGCAACAGCCACAAGTGTGAACTAGGAGTGGGAGGTAGAGGTAGTTATAGATATGGCTGTGTTTCAAGATCAGATCATGCCTGATGGTTCCTAACCTTGGTTGCACATTAGAACTAATGAACTTTTAAATTTTTTCATGCTCAGGCCAGATTCCAATAAACAAATCAGAATCTCTAGGGCCAGACTCGGGCATCTGTATTTTCTAACATGTCCCAGGTGACTCCAAAGTGCTGCCAGGGTTAAAACCCAGAAGGTAAGAATACCTTAATATTTATTGAGGAGAATGGAAGAAAAATTGAGTTCCCAAACATGGCCAAAGTTCCTGAGAATAGGAGATATGTTTCCTTACTAAAAATGGTCTGCTGGCATAACCCTCCCAGAAAAAAGGGATAGAAGTGGCAAAATGCTGCGTTTGCAGCAGAATCAGCAATTATTTCACCTTCCATCCCAGAATTTAAGAGTTTAAACACAGACCATGCAGATAGCACCAAGGGACTGGTGATATGGGCAGAGCAAGACACATACATGCAAGAGAAGCAGAAAAAGGCATGAGGGTAACTGCCTCACCTTCTTGGGATTAGGGTCACTTCCCTTCCTTTCCAAAACACTCACAGGTGCAAACTATTTTTCTTGTCTTTATTTATTTAGACTCCAGAATCATTTGAGAGCCCTGAAACCCTTGTTCCAGAACTGAACACCCACGGTTGTTGGCCAACAATCAAAAATTTAATGCTGTTCAGCACAGTTCATGGTTTAAAAGTTTTTTTTTTTTCCCCCCTCATAGGAAGTATGAAACTCTAGGACTCCCAGAGGCTCATGGCTAGTATCTGCTGTAGCCCTTACAATGTAATTCTTATAGTTCATTATATCCTTTGCACCAGGTGGACTAGAAAAACTTGACTATTGTCCCATAAATCACAGCTAAAGAAGGGCAGCAGCAGCCTTAAGATAGCATGCAAAAAACAAGGGAAGAAAGCTATGGACAGTAGCATGAAGAATCCAAGTCTGAGATGAGCAGTACACAGAGAGGAGGAGACAGAAAAGATTTTCCAATCCATGACTCAAGAACCCCCTTGACATATGAACGTACTTAGCTTCCTCCACTACCTCCACCTCGGCATGAGCTGTGATTGGTGCATTGGAGTGCGCTCCTGTGGGGTCATCAACATTCAGCTCTCCATTGGTTGAGCTAACCACCTGAAAAAGAAAGACAGATTGTGACAAGCACCATGGCAGTATGAACCTCCTGCCAGCACCAGAGTGGGTCACTAAGGGAGATTATGTCTCTAATCTTAGGCTAGAGTCAGGCAGTGTCTAGAATGTTTGTTTTCCTGGGTTAATAGGCCAAGTGTCCTAATTCAGGGAAGATTCCCAGACCCATATCATGTGAGAACACTAAATTCAATGATATAAATGATAATAATTACTTCTACACTGAGAGCTACTTTGTGTCATGCTCTCCCCTACACTGTGTGTGTGTGTGTGTAAATTTTGTTTGGTTCTGGGGATCAAAGCCTGATTTCATTATGCATGTTAGGCAAGCACTCTATCATGAAATATACCCCATCCCATGTGTGTATGTAAAATTAATCCTCACAAAAATCCCAGGAAATAGGTAATATTACTTTCTTTTTATAGATGGAAATGCTAAGAAATAACGTAACCAAAGGTTAAGTTAGCGTTTGTGGACTTCCATGAGAAAAATTTGTCCTAAACATAGATTCTTTCATATTGCAAAAATGCATACAGTACTTTATCATATTAAAAATAACTGTACAGCTGACCTCTAATGATAAAATCACTTTGCTCCCTCGACCATCGTGGGCAAATTGCACTCCTCTGTTTATTATGCTATAGTCATATAGACTCAGTAATGATGGTTTAAAAAAAAATCTGAAAAGGAAACTAAAAGTGGTCACCAAAAACTATGAAAAATCACACTTTCCTTCAGAAATTTCTTCATGGTTTTGACCACTGGTTTGAAGTTACTTGAATAACAAGACTGCCACATCCTCTCTGGTGAGAGGGAAAAACAATAAGGAAACACTTTCCCTTAGAAAATCAGTCTTATTTCAACGACCTTTATTTAGGTTCACTGTCATCCCAGTTCACACTGATGGTCCCCCGAACTGTAAATGAAGGCTCTCACTCCTGTCATCTGGTTAATGTGGACCCGATCAGGCTTCTCTTGCTTGTGCAGCTGCTTCTGCCACCTGGTTTCATTTTCAGCACATGATTCCTGTTTATGTGGGTGCTGGGGAGTGGGAAAAGGGACCCCGCTGGACAAACCACTCTGCTGTTAAAGACCTTGGCTGAAACATGGGAGAGAACCACAAAATAGGATAAATGGTTCAGATATCATATGCCCTATTTGAGACTGTTCTTACAGGTTGATGTGAGAATTATATAAGAAATGTATGAGACAGTGTTAGGTACAATACCTGGTACACAATAATGAAGGCTGCACAGCACAGGAATAAAAATGGGTTCTAGAGTTAATCAGCCTTGGGTTTGAACCCTAGCTCTAGCACTTACTTGCTGCTGGTCCCTGGGCAAGGTCCTTGACCTTTCTATGCCTGAGTGTCCTAGTCTGTAAGTGGGGAAACAATATTGCTTATTACCTAATGGGGTCAGAGTAACTAATCCATATAAAGTACTTGGCCCAATCCATAAAAAGTACTTGGCTTGGGTCTTGACACATGGTAATGGATTAATAAATGTTCATTTTACTGTTATTCTCCCTCCATAAATGTTTATATATTGATTTGTTGTGGTATTATGGACTGAACACAGAGCCTTGCACATGCCAGGCAATAATCTACCGTTGAGCTACATCCCCAACCTTTTAAAAGTTTATTTTGTGATAGGGTTCTCAGTTGTGTGATCTCCTTCCTCAGCCTCTCAAATAGCTGGGGTTATACAGGAGTGTGCCACTATGCCTAGATCATAAATGTTTAATATTGTTATTATTTTTGTAATTCCGGGGATTGAACACAGGATCTTTTGCATGCTAATTAAGTACTCTATCAATGAGCTACAACCCCAGCCCATACATGTTTACTTATACCTATCTCTAGCTTTAGGTGCTTACTAGCAGCTAGACCACAAAAATTTCCTAGCATTTCATATGTCTTACACTTTCTAATTTCTCTTCCCTATGAATTCAGTCCACAATAAAAATTCTTGGGTGATCAAAGGAAAAAGAGGTTATTTCCATTTTACATAAAGAAGAAGGTAGGAGGAAAAAGTTGGTAGAGCAGCCTTTGGGGAAGACAGAATGAATACTACCCCATCAGCAATTTACAGTCACCATTATTTCTAAACCAGAATAATTACTGCTCTTACATAAGATTTTTCAAAAATTAAAATAATGTGGAGCTACGGTTGTGGCTCAGCGGTAGAGCGCTTGCCTAACGTGTGGAGGCCCTGGGTTCGATCCTCAGCACCACATATTAATAAAATAAAATAAAGGTATTTTGTCTACCTACAACTAAAAAATATTTTAAAATAATGCTGTATAGTTAGTGAAGAAACTACAGCTGGATCCAAGTTTCAGGTCAGCCTCAGAAATCTGGAGAGAGGGGTTATGGTTCAGTGGTAGCGCACCTGCCTAGCATGTGTGAGGCACTGGGTTCGATTCTCAGCATCACATATAAACAAATAAATGAATAAAGGTCCATCAATAACTAATAAAAAATTTAAAAAAGAAAAAGAAGAAACCTGGAGAGACCCTAAGCAACTTAGTGAGACTATCTCAAATAAAAATGGATGAGGATGTATCTCAATGGTAGAGCACCCCTAGGTTCAATCCCCAATACCAAAACCAAAACAAAACAATTAAAAAAAAAAAAAACCTCAAAAAACTCCTACAACATTAAATTTGGACTTTGTGTGAGGGAGACCCAAATTTCTACTATTAATTAAATTTAGCATCTCTGAATAGTAGATAACCTGATCATATGTATAATCATATGGCATGATTAATACTATACAGCAAAGTATTCTTGTTCCTTCTTTTAAAAAAACAAAACTGGTGACTGCTATAGATTAAAACGGATTAGGAAGGCTGGAGTTGTAGCTCAGTGCTTGCCTTGCATGTGTGAGTCATTGGGTTCTATCCTCAGCACCACATAAACATAAATAAATTAACTAAAAGTACCGTGTCCATCTACAACTAAAATAAATTAATTATATATATGTATGTGTGTGTGTGTGTGTGTGTGTATAAATAAGATTAGGAGACTAAGGGATTGAAGGAGACTGAAGAGGCCTAACAACCCATGCAATGCATGTATCTTGTTTAGAACTTAAAAACTATAATAGTGATTTTGGGGACAACAGGAATTGAGGGAAATGTGATGTAGATTATGAAATTATTACTTTTCTTAGAAATGGCAATGGTGTTATTGGCTACATGAGAGAATATCTTCTTAGGAGATGCAGGCTGAAGTATATGGGGTAAGATGTAATGATTGCTGCACCTTATTTTCAAATGATTAGGCAAGCATACACAGAGAGAAAATTAAAGCAAGTGTGGCAAAAATCTTAACGATTTGTTAATCTAGTTCAAGTATTTTCTCAACTTTCCTGTGGATTTGAAAACTTCAAGTTAAAACTGGAGAAAAGGCAATGCTTGTAATCCCAGCAGCTCAGGAGGCTGAGGCAGGAGGATTGTGAGTTCAAAGACAGACTGGGCAATTCAGTGAGGCCCTAAGCACTCAGTGACACATTGTATCCAATAAAATATAAAAAGAGCTGGGGATGTGGCTCAGTGGTTAAGTGCCCCTGGATTCAATCCCCAGTACCACAAAACAACAACAACAACAAAAAGCCAACAACCATCAAACAAAAAAACTGGAGGCAAAAACCCAGCAAAAACAAAAAGTTGAAGAGAAAAGGTTTACAAATAGAGAATCACAGAAATACTCTTAACACTATACTACATTTACTCAGTTCTACATTTGCTTCTGACTGCACGTTAGTGTTAATAACAGTAAATTCATTTAGCACAAGAGTTACAGGAGAAAGCATAGTAAGTTTATTGAAGAACAATTAAGGAACTAGACAAGATGTTATATAAAAATGGTTTGGCTTCTACTTATATGAATGAAGTAGTAATAAACATCACACTGAGAATTACCTGGTGATATTGGGTTATAGCGCCTGTTCACAGCATTTCACGTCTTACACTTTCTATTTTCTCTTCCCTATGAATTACTACTCAGCCCACAATCAAAGTTCTTGGGTGATCAAAAGAAGAAGAGGTTATTTCCATTTTACAAACTAGACATCCTGCCTATATCAATGAGCATATGGCCTCAAATAATTCTGGCAGGAATGGGAAACTTTTCACCAGTTTTCTGCCCTTAAACTTAACTGCACTAAAACAAGCCTGGGGAATCAACAGGTATGAATCCAGCATTCACTTAATTATTTCGAGTTGAAGGTACTTTGTCAAATCACTGAACTGTTGTCTGGATGTGTAGTGGAACACTAGTGTGACAGAGATCTGGATTCCAGGCCCAGCTCTACCATCAACATCTTAGGTGAGACTTGTTTACTAATTCTGTAAGAAAGCAAATACCCCCAGCCCTATTTATATCATAAATACCATGGCAGTTAAATACAATGACATCTAGCAAAGAGATCTGAAAAACTGTAAAGAACTTTATGAATGTAATAAATTGACATATTCTTTCTTTTCTGGAGGGGAGGGGGTTCTTACAATGTGGCCCAGTCTGGCATTAAACTCTTGGGCTCAAGCAGTCTTCCCACAGAAAGCTATCTTACAGGTATGTGTCACAGTGACTAGCCTGAATACTGATATTTTAAACAATGTCATTGCCATTATTTTTCTAATTTTTGTTTTAACTTCATTAAAAAATTATTTACTGGAAAACCTGGAATATTACATAAATTTCTTATAATCACTATTAATATTAATTCCACATTCCTCTGGCTATATTACACAAAATTAAAGTAATATTTTATAGGATTACCCATGAGAAAGACTAAGATGAAGTATTATTTAAAATTTTTTTTGGTTGTAAATGGACACAATATCTTTGTTTATTCATTTATTTATTTTTACTTGGTGCTAAGGATTGAACCCAGGGCCTCACACCTGTGAGGAAAGTGCTCTACCACTGAACTACAGCCCCAGCCCCCAAAGTATTATTTTTGACTTTCACTACTATTTCTTCTTCTTCTTCTTCTTTTGTACTGGGGAATGAACCCAGGGGTGCTTTAACAGTGAGCTAAGTCCCTAGCCCCCTTTATTTTTTATTTTGAGACAGGGTCTCTCTATGTTACTTAGAGCCTCACTAAATTGCTGAGGCTGGCCTTGAATTTGCAATCATTCTGCTTCAGCTTCCTGAGTCTTTGGGACTACAGGCTGGTACCACCACACCCAGATGACTTTACTTCTTAATATTGGTAATATTCCTTGATATTGGTAATATTCCTTAAAGGATTCCCCAAAATTTGAGTTATTAGTCCCATTTTTCAAAATATCACTGTGAGGAAAAATCAGAGTTGTATACCAAAATAAACAGTACTTCAGCTGATGCGTCAGTCTTAAGTTGCAAGCCCTTGTTCTTGGTCTTAAGAGATTTCAAGAAATTTCATGTGTGTGGTATGTGGTACAAATAAGTAAAGATAAAGTAGGTAAATGGTACAAATGTCTGTTTTCTATCCAAATGCTATATGTATTAAATATATACACATATATGTATACACACACATATAAAAATACATTTTATTTATTTATTTGTTTCTTTGTTTATTGGTAGGGATTGAACTCAGGGGTGCTTAATTACCGAGTCACATCCTCAGCTCCTTTTTCTTCTGACACAGCTCTCCCTAAATTGCCTAGGGCCTCACTAAGTTCCTATATATTTTAAACAACTTTTTTATTTTTGGTACCAGGGATTGAACCTAGGGGCACTTAACCACTGAGCCACATTCTCAGCCCTTTTTAATATTTTATTAGAGATAAGGTCTTGCTGAGTTGCTTAGGGCCTCACTAAGTTGCTGAGATTATAGGTGTGGGTCACCACACCCAGCAACCTTAATTGTTTTATATATTTTAAATTGCACATGAACACAACTTTGTTTTTTTTTAAATATGGTGTTAGAGGATCAAACCCAGTTGAGCTATATCCCCAGCCCCCCTTTACTTTTTTTCCCTTTAAATTTTTTGATAAGAGAAAAAAATACATTGTCTTCTTAACATCTGGTCTTCACTGAGAAGATCTATGGAAATACTGTTAGGATAAGAACCAGTGGGTATGCCCATTAAATAGGTTGAAACAGGAGTGTCCATGTGCTTTATCAGAACAAACTCTTCTCATCTTGGGATTCTGCACTCATTCCCAGGGTAAGGGTGTCTTGCAGGCTTTCCATCAGGCTAAGCATGTTTTACGACATTACCCCTAGAAAGTGAGACAACTTAGAAATATCTGGACATCTGTTGTGTTAGAAAGGTATTGTTGATTTGATTTGAAAAAGCAGAGCCTTTTATGCATTTACAAATGCTGGAGCTACAAGTGGTATAAGCCCAAAGAATCAAGATATAATAAAGAACAGCAGAACTTTGTACAATATTAGGTAGATGGTGCAAATGGCTGTCCTCTATCCAAAGGCTACGGAAGCTGGCAGAACTTAGTTTACAGGAAGATAAAATATGCATTTTTCAAAAGTGCTGCCAGAGATACTCTAATTGGGCTCAAATTTTAATCAAAAGATATCTCCCAATGGAGAGTACAAACATTGTCTAAATGAGAACCCCTGTGTTCTAGGACACATCTCTGACAGATTTTACTGTCTGCATATGCCTACGAGGTGATTTCCACCACTCCCCCCAACCTTTTTTGAACTCAAGGACTTGCACAGGCTAGGCAAGCTCCCTATCACTGGGCTACATTCCCTGTTCTGTTTAATTTGAGATAGGGTCTCACTAAGTTGCCCAGGCTGGTCTCAAACTTGTAGTCCTTTCTGCCTTGTCTCCAGACTGATATTACAGGTGTGTACCACTAATGGCCAGCAATGGCTGTATGCTTATCCCTACTCTATATTGTTTCTTTTCTTTGTATACATTAGTACATGCATACTCACCTGATTTCCCACAATACCCAAAGATCTCTTTCAACTGCATAAAAGTAATTGTTTAGTTAATGCTGACCTGATGAACATTCAGCTGCCTTTAATATTCTGATATTATAAAGAAGCTGGCAATAAAGATTCTAGAACTGCTATGTTCAATATATTGAGCTACTAGCCACATGTGGTTCCCTAAAATCAGGCTAATACAAACGGAGATTCCTGTAAGAGTAAAATACACACTAGACCTCAAAGACTCCATTTAAAAAAAAAAATAAATAAAACATCACCTTAGTATTTCTTATTGACTACATGTAGATATTACAGATATTACTGGTTTTTTTTTTTTTTTTTCGAGAGAGAGAGATGAGAGAGAGAGAGAGAGAGAGAGAGAGAGAGAGA
>NW_026000229.1:17018892-17040768 GCF_001458135.2 Marmota marmota marmota | reverse complement strand
CACACACACACACACACACACACACACACACACACACACATTCTCTCTCTCTCTCTCTCTCTAATTATGTTTTATTTTTATTAGTTTTATCAGTATAGGAAGACTATTGGGAAAAATAGTAGTCTCTTTCCCCTACACTACCATCCCCTTCCTTATAGTTGATGTCTTTCTTTTTCTTTTATATTTATTTTTTAGTTTTAGGTGGACACATATCTTTATTTTATTTTTATGTGGTGCTGAGGATCGAACCCAGCGCCCCACGCATGCCAGGTGATCGCGGTACTGCTTGAGCCACATCCCCAGCCCCAGCTGATGTCTTTCTTAATTATGTATCTTCAAATAACATACATTTTGATTTTTCATTTTTAAGCATTACATTCACAAGCATACCTTTTCCATCATTTTATTATCCCAATATAGTTTATTTTGACTAGATAATTCCAAAGTGTTCACATTATGACTATTAAAATCTATTTACAACTGAACTATGAAATACATCATGGTTATCTTTTCTTCTGTGCACTTCTTTTTTAAAATTAAAAAATATTTTTAATCGGGGCTGGGGATGTAGCTCAAGCGGTAGCGCGCTCTCCTGGCATGCATGCGGCCCAGGTTTGATCCTCAGCACCACATACAAAACAAAGATGTTGTGTCTGCCGAAAAACTAAAAAATAAATATTAAAATTCTCTCTCTCTCTCTCTTTAAAAAAAAAATAGTTTTAAGGGGCTGGGGTTGTAGTTCAGCGGTAGAGTGATCACCTAGCATGTGCGAGGCCCTGGGTTTGATCCTCAGCACCACATAAAAATAAATAAGTATAATAAAGGTATTGTGTCCAACTACAACTAAAATATATATACATATATATATTTTAAAATTCATCTTTACTTAGCTTTTTATATATTAATTGCTAATCACTAATTTTACCCAAACTCTTATTGATTGTAGTGCTGAGGATCAAACCCAGGGTCTTGCACATGCTACACAAATGCTCTATCACTGAAGTATACCCCCAGCTCTCTTTTATTCATTTTAAATAGCTTCTTTCATGATATTATGACATACCAGTATCCTAGCCATTTTCACCCTTTTTAGTAAAAACTGTTCTCAAAGCCTCCTGACAACTTCTACTGGCATACAGTTGTCCCCCCAGGATCTCCTAACTTTACCATTACATTAGGAATTCCCTTTATACATCCTCTTGTAGCTTCACATGAAAAGGTTAATGAGAAGTAAAATGTTTGATAGCACAGATGTTTTAAAAGATCTTCATGAGGGGAAATGGTGGTACATGCTATAATTTCAGTGACTTAGAAGGCTAAGACAGGAGGATTACAAATTCAAAGCCAGCTCCAGCAACTCAGTAAGGTCCTAAGCAATTTAATGAGATCCTGTCTCAAAATAAAAAATAAAAAGATCTAGGAATGCAGCCCAGTGATAAAGAGCCACTGAGTTAAGTTCCCAGTACCAAAAGAGAAAAAATAAAAAACAAACAGGGCTGGGGTTGCAGCTCAGTGGCAGAGTGCTTTGCCTAGCATGTGTGAGGCACTGGGTTCGATCTTCAGCACCACATAAAAAAATAAAAAAATAAAGGTATTGTGTCCATCTATAACTTAAAAAAAATAAAAATTAAAAAACAAAACAACAACAACAAAAAAACCCACAAACATCTTTATGCACCAGACTGACAGTTTAGTTGAGTATAGAATTTCTAGGTTGGAAATAATTTTCCCACAGATTTTTGTAGACATCATTCACTGCCTTGTAGCTTCTAGTACTGCTGTTCAGAGATTCAAAGCTATAGTAATTTCTGATCTTTCCTTTGCATATGATTTTTCTCTCTCTGGAAGCCTGAAGGATCTTCTCTTTATTTTCAGTGTTTTGAAATTTCACAATGATATACCTTGTGTGGTTCTATTATCCATTATGCTGTGTTCTCAGTGGGTCCTTTTGACCTGAAAATAAATCTTTACTACTTCTAGGAATTATTTTGTTAACAATTTCCTCCCTTCACTTTCTCTGTTCTCTTTCTGAAATTTCTAAACTTAGAACTATATGTCCTAGGTTCTCCTCGAATCATTATCTACTTTTTTTCTCCTATTTTTCATCTCTCTTTCTCTGTTCTACTTTCTCAGAGACTTCTTCAACTTTATATTACAATTTAATGTGTTTTAAATTTTTGTTATATATATTTTTTAATTACCAAGAGCTCTCTTTTTCCATATATATATATATATATATATATATATATATATATTTTTTTTTTTTTTAACAATGCTGCTGTTGTTTGCTTTAGTCTCTTTCTTATTAAAGGCTTTCTTTGGAAGTCTGATAACTCTTGATTATCTATCATTTTAAAAGTGGGGAGCTGCATACTAATTGGCACTATGAGAACATAGCCAGACTTGACATATATGAATTGTAGTATTGGATGATCTAGTTGGCCATTTCAGTGAGGAAACCTTGCTGTCAGTGTCCTTAGATTTTTCTTTAGGGTTGGTTAGTTTTTAGAGCACATTCTTTCAATCCCTTGCTGGAGGTAGGGGTACAGCTCAGTGATATAGGGCTTTCCTAGCATGCAGGAAACCCTGGGTTTTTGATCCACAGCATCACAAAATGTAAAATCAATAAGTAAATGACAAAATTCTAAAAAAAATATTTTGCCTGGAAGATACAAACCTCAATACCAGCTTTCTGAAGCATTAAAAGGAAGGCAGGCAGGAAGTATATATATTCATTTAATCTCCCTCTTCTCAGTACAGTACCTTGTCTTCAAAGGTATCTTGTATCCCTTAGTCCAGAGACCTTCTCTTTTGCTTTTTCTAAAGAATACATCCTTGATTTATTTTTTAATTTTTTTAAGTTGTAAATGGACCTTTATTTTATTTATTTATATGCAGTGCTGAGAATCAAACCCGTGCCTCCCACATGCTAGACAAGTGCTCTACCACTGAGCCACCACTCCAGCCCCTAAATCTTTAATTTTTGCTGGAGAGAGAAGAGCATCTAGGGATACATGAGTTCTTAAACAATTTTTTAAAAAAAATATTTTTGTTAGTTGTTCATGGACCTTTATTTTATTTACTTATTTATATGTGATGCGGAAAATCAAACCCAGTGCCTCACACATGCTAGACTAGTGCTCTACCACTGAGCCACAACCCCAGTCCCCTTAAACAACTTTTGACCAATTTTTCTAACTATAGTACAACATCTCTACCCCCCATCCACTACAGACAGCCAATTCCTGAGTCTTTAGGGAATTTCCCAGTGTCAACAGGCTAATTTTCAGCAGTTCCCTCTACTGGCTGAGAATTCAATTTTCTTCATTTATTTTTATTTTTAAAATTTTATTCTTTTTACTTATGATACAACACCCTGACATAATCACAAACACATGTAACCAAACCCTCTCCAATTCAGTCCCTAGCACTTCTACCAGGATTCAATTTTCTTGGGACTCATAAATCATTTAAAAATTGCTCATCTGCTTTGCAACTTCCAATATGTTGTTGCCTTCTCTTCTGTGTTCTTCCATCTTTATATGGACTTATGCCTTTAAAAAAAATTACTTTACCATTGTTTCAGGAGAGGGTGAAAGGAAATAAGAACTATGTGTTCAATCTATCAATTTTACATAGAAATTCCTAGGACTTCTTTTCCTCAATGCCCACATGAGGTCTTAACAGGGCCAAAGGTGTCTCCTAGCCTTCTGTGAAAAAGAAGATCTTTCAATGAATCACTCTTTGTAAAAGCATATCTAGAAGATCAAGACTATCCAGATGCACTTCTGTATGCAAAGGGTTCACTGTGTACCTTCACTGGTAATGTCACTTACCAGTATGCGAAAAATATTCAGATTAAGATTTTTTTTAAAATAGTATATAAAAAGCTAAAAGATGCAAGATGTTCTTGGTATTAAATGGGGAAAAGACTCTCAACCTAGCCAAAAAGAAATCAAAAGTAATTTTCTAAGACCACACATATATCAGGGAGAAAAGGGGAAAAATCCAACATCCTGGGTACCTACTCCAAACCAAGTGACTTATGCCAATCAGCATTCTCAGCTTATCATGTGCTAAAAGCACATATCATCATGGAATGAGCTACACATGCAGTCCTTTGGTCCTCTATCCAAAGAGTACTTATGTTATATGTCGGGTCTTTACGGTTCACAGACTTGACATGAACACAATACTATTTTGATGTTATTTCTATAGTTTATCATGAATGGATCAGGTTGTCGGACTAGGTTATCTCAGTATCAGAAATCAAATAGATATTTCTTAGTCAATAACAACAAGAAGCAATTATCTCAACAAGTGACTCTTGATTCAAAAACGGCACCCAGACAAAAAACAGCACCCAGATATTAAGTTAACTATAGAAGCAGCTCACACTTGCTCTTAAGTGTCCATTTTAAAGGAACCCAAGTTTCAGAAGCAAGCCAACATTCTACCAGCCAAGCTGGGAAAGGCAATAAAGGCAGTTAAGTACCTGCACTGATCCCCCATGGCGGTCTGCAGCCAAGTGAGACGTCAGGTATGAGGTATTGGTCTGCCGGCTGGGCTGGATTTCCCACTCTCCTCGGCGCTCTGAAGATGCAGTCTGCTCAGGCATTAGGAAGCATGTCAGCAAGATATGGAAGGAAAGGTGAAGCAACAGCAAGCATAAACAAAATCAAGTACATTAGTGCCCCTGAAGGTTTTGTGTTTGGTTTGGATTTTAAACTAACCACTGCTGCAAAGCACTAAGAAAAAGTTAGCATGGCTACATTCATCTCAGCCTGATGAGCCAATACACGAGACTATAGCACACCATCCTCATCCAGACACACAAAAACCAGTAATGACCAAAAGCAGGAGGCAAAGGGGAACATTCAAAGCTGGAATCACCTTTTCGCTTCCACATTAGTAAAATTTCAGTAGCCACTGAGCAGACCAAATTCAGAATTTTAAGATTGTTGAACAAAGGAATATTCATATTTACAAATCATTTCACTGATTAAAGATCTGAACAGATAGTAGTAAATAAAGAAAATCCCTGGATTAGGAATCAAGAATAATATGCCTTTCCCTTAAATAAGGAATCTACTACTCTCAACATTAACCTCCATGAGACTTTCTACTAAGATAAAAGGAGCAGTGGCAGGAATATGCTTTCTTATCTAAAAGAATGAACAAATTATCTTTTCAAAAACAGATTCATATGTCAAGAATAAATAATGGGGAGATAAAAAGTCTTGATAGTTTTCTGGTTCCTCTAGTTAACAGCCTCTAGTTCGAAATTAGAAAAAGTTTACATGAAAACTATGAATTATTTTCTCCTAGAAAGCAAAAGGCAGATCTTTTCTCTGCAAAAGGAAGGAAGGCCTCCAGTTAAAAACCTCTTTGGATTCTGCTTTCACCTTTGCTGTCATTCAGGCTCTCTTCATTCCTTCTTTACCTGTTTTTTAGATTTCATACTATTCTGATCTTGCTCATATGTGACTTTTGTTCTGAAGAATCTGTTTAGGTGCCTCTTCCCCTGTGCCAGATGGCTGAGGAGGTGTTAACATCATCATGCTCAGCTGTAACAATCCTAAGGCTCTACAAAAATGAAAAATGAGTAGTTGGAGAGGCAGCAAAGAGGGATTAATAAATCAAATTTTAATTGCTGCTGATATAAACAACAGCAGGGGCTGGGATATGATACTGCTTCTCTGTATGAAAACCAGTAAGGATCCTATAAATCTTAAAAATGTTTGTAACTATAATATATTCTAAAGAAAAGGAAGAGTAAGAAAGCAATGATTTGAGGCTTTTTATTCGCGCTTCTGCTGCAGGACTTCACTGAGGAGAGTTGCTTAAAGCTCATCCATAAGTCAATTAAAAGGCATTTCCCATAACGCAGCTACAACTTACTCATCGTTATTAATGAAAATGAAGTAATGTGGGTAGTAGCACTACAGAGGATCCTAGTCATGTTTTCTCTGATATTCCTTGGAGAATGAGCAGATAGTCTTAAGATGGTGGCTGGTATTAATTTGCTTGCTATATAATCTTACAGAAGAGGAGTTTGGTTTTATATTGCTATTCTCTTATTAGAGAGAATAAAAAATACCCTAAATGTCACTCTCCCATTCTTTTTTCTTCTTTCTTTCTTTTTTTCTTTGTAGTAATGGGATTGGAAGTCAGAGGCATTTTAACACTACACTACATCTCCCCTACACTTAACTCCCCTTTTTTAAAAATTTTGAGGCAGGGTCTTGCCAAATTGCCCAGGCTAGGTTGGAACTTGTGATTTTCCTGCCGGAGCCTCTTTTTTTTTTTTTTTTTAATTTTTAATATTTATTTTTTAGTTATCGGCGGGCACAACATCTTTGTTTGTATGTGGTGCTGAGGATCGAACCCGGGCCGCACACATGCCAGGCGAGCGCGCTACCGCTTGAGCCACATCCCCAGCCCCCTGCCGGAGCCTCTTGAGTAGCTGCAATTACAGGTGTGGGCCAACATGACCATCTTACCTTCATTTTTTCTGCCAAAAGACATTCAGGTATTTATCTTCCAAAATAAGATGGTGTATATGACATAATCATACTATTATATAAATTTACTGATGGTGTCTATATTCTTATAGCACTTAATTTATTCTGACTACCACTAAAGATCCAAGAACACACCCATTCTTTTTAATATTAGAAGTAATATCTATAACTAATATCTATTAGATTCTCTGGGACTTTTTTGTGTGTAATATTTAAGTAGAATATTTAAGCTTCTACACTATTACACAATGCTGTCAGTTTTCCAATTCTTTTAAAATGATCAAAAAAATCCATACAAGTCACTTAGTATTGTTTTGAGTTTTATGATATATATTCAATTTAATTACTACCTTCTCATGATTATACTCTGTTTTTTGCATATTTTTAAGGGTAGATAATATTAAAAACTGCTGAGAATGTACACTCATACACATTCTGTGAGTGTGTGTGTTTGTGTGTGTGGTGGGGAATGAACTCAGGGCCTGGTGCAAGCTAAGCAGGTATTCTACCACTGAGTCATACCCACAGACATCATATGCTTTTAAGGTTAAGAAAGCCCTGAGAGCTAATCACTTATTATTTCTACTTTTATTTAAATATGTATCAGAACTCTGGTTTGATAATACTGTCTGATTCACAGGATTATGTACTAGTTCATATTAATTCTGGCTAAATAATTTCTTGGAAGAATTAAGATTTTTGTTTAAATGAAATAGCAAGACATTTTTCAAAGACTAAGAGTCACATTCCACCTCCATTCTCAAAGCAATATGCATTTACCTTTTAAAGACAGAAAAAAATTAACATTCCTGATTCCTTCATAAATACTTCCACTGTAACCAAGCAAAGACATGACTCATACCACAGCCCTCCAGTGCCTTTTATATCCACTGAAAGCAATATCACCAAGTGATAGAGTTGAATTTAGGGGATGTTTTATGGCTTTGGAAAATATTTTTCATTAAAATGCTAAGTTTAGGGCAATTCACTTCTGGAATTTAAAGGCTGAGACTGGTACCTAAAGACCAATGTAGTAAAATGGGCTGTTCATCAGTTTTACAAAGTAGCTGAATGCATAGAAGTCAGATGAAACCAAAGATGCTGACAACTACATTTTCTGCTAGTGTAACTAACTTCCTCTGCAAAGTATTCTAGGCAACACTGTGTACACAGGATTTATAATTAGGCATGATCAGCACAGTAGCTTGTTAGACAAGCAAGCCAGTGGAGATCAACATGTAACCACTTCATTCTTAAATCTCTCACACACACTCACACACACCACACACCCCTATCTAAACGGCAATCAAGAGGCTCACGGGTAGAGGAGTCATTCAGCAAGATCAATTTCTCTGCATTACTTGAAAGGCAGAGGTCCACATGGAGAGTTTTAAGCCCCCAAAGGCAGAAGCAGGAATCTCAAGAAGTGGTACCTCCCTGGGGAAACGCTTTAAAATCTTCAGTTGTGATTGCATTACCTGTGTAAAAATGCTTGGTGTACTGTGCAGTAAGTAATGTAGAAAAAAGAAAGCCGCAATCCAACATAGAATGTATCACAGGCAAAACTAACAAAAAGCACCTAGGAAAAAATATATAAGACTGGTGAAAAGGTGAAAACCAACCACCCGTGCCTAGAGCAAAAGAGGTGATGGAGACTATCCTTGCGGTCCATTTGGCAGGGATTAACTGACACTAACAACAGGGTGGGAAACACTGTCTGAAAACGTCTCAGCTATCACCCCTATCTGTGGCTTGAAAATTATTTCAAATTTCTATTGGAAATAAAGCTACTGTTCTGACAGAAGACAAACATCTTGCTCTTGAGGCAAATAAATTACCAAATCCTATTCTTCATATAAAGTTAATTTTGAAAAATTGATTGATTGATTACATTAACAAAGAACTTTACCCATTTCATTTTATGGCTCCAAAATTTTTTAAAAGTTGCCATCTACAAAAAACATTTCATGTCAGTCTTATTAGCTTTATTAACTGTCTTCAACTATGAGAAAAATAGAGATTGAATAGTACCAAAAGATTAACAAAGAATATACTAGACCATATTTTATTTTATCACACTTTCAAGATAAATAATTTTTCTTTCTTTCTCTTCTTAGTGCAAATAAGTAAAAGGCAGAAAGTATGGGGCAAGCATTTTAAGAAATTTGGGGTGGGGTATAGAAGACTTTGACAAGCCAGGGAGAGTGGTACACGCCTATAATCCCCACTACTTGGGAAACTGAGGCAAGACAATGGCAAGGTTGAGTCAGTCTCAGCAAGTTATCTCAAAAAATAAAAAGAGCTGGGGATGCTGAGACAGGAAGATCACAATTTGAGGTAAGCCTCAGCAACTTAGAAAGACTCTCAGCAATTTGTCTCACCAAAAACAAACAAAGAAGATCTGGGGGGACTAGGGTTGTGGCTCAGCAGTAGAGTGCCTACCTAGCACATGTGAGGCATTGGGTTCAAGCCTTAGCACCACATATAAATAAATAAAATAAAGGTATTGGGTCCACCTATAACTAAAAAAAATTTTGAAAAATTAAAAAAAAAAAAAAAGACCTGGGAATGTAGCAGTGGTCAATTGCCCCTGGGTTAAACCCCCAGAACTGAAAAAAATGAAAATTAAAAACAAGACCTTAACAAGTGTAGAACAAAAACAATAAAAAAGTGTCAATAAGAAAGGTTATTGAAATGTATATTTCAACAAAGCTAAAAACTTCCTTCTATTAAGGTAATGAAATAGAACCAATTTCCTTGTGCCAAACAAGGGTTACTCCAGGCAATTCCATCATTTGTGCCAACAACGACTTCTTGTATTCTACATACAAACTTGATCAAATATGAGAGATATTTTAAAAATCACTGACAACACAAACAACCTGGAAGAGATTACATCAAGGATCAATATTATATATGTCCATGGAAAATTAGAAGTATAGATTCTGTAAAACTCTTAGAAAAAAAAAATCACATGAAGCATTCTAGAAGTTTGCAACTTGAGCTGGGTACCTAGGCATATGCCAGCATTCCCAGCTACTAAGAAGTCTGTGAACATAGTCAGACTCCCAACTCTAAAAAGTGAGTAAATTAAAAAATGGTATAAAACACTCCTCCATGGATGGCACAAAACAATCCCTTTGATGGAATTACTCCAGGACCACCAAGTCTCATCTTACAAGGAGATTGCTCAGAAAATAGGGTGTCTGCTGAAACACAAAATATTGGAGAATGTGGGCAGCAGAAAACAAATTTTCAAGATGAAGTAGAGAATTAAGAGCAGAGTTAAGCAATAGTGACTAGGTGACAGGACAGAAGAAATGGTTTTTCGGGTTTGCACTTGTTTGTTTCAGTGCTTCCCTAAGAGTTAAAGCCCCAGAATGAGGAGTGGCCCAATCCTGCACTGAGCTCTGTGCTGCAGAGTAGTCAGGTTGTGCATGCAACCCCTACACCTGTGCTCCTGCAGCATGTCAGGTAATTACACACCAGTTAGAGGAGGCAAGTGATCTCTGAGTGAACTAATATGCCTTGATTAGCAAATCCTGAGCCTCAGTGAAAACTAAAAAGTACTCCATTAAAGTAAAGGGCAGTGGCAAACACCTCTATTCACAGCTTGCGGGGGTGAGGCAAAAGAACTGCAAGTTACAGGCCAGCTTAAGTAACAGTAAGATCCTATTTCAAAATAAAAAATAAAAGGATGCTGGGAATGCAGCTCAGTGGTAGTGGCCACTGCATTCAATATCTATTACAGAGGGAAAATAAAAAGTACTCTCTAAAAAGGAGGGAGGGCTGGGGATACAGCTCAGTTGCTGAAGTGCTTGCCTAGTGTGCACAAGGCCCTGGGTTCAATCCCCAGCACCACAAGAAAAAGAAAGAATGGAGAATTAATCATCTTCTGGTGTTTTACTGGACACTTACCAAGAAAGATACTCCTTTTATGAAGACCTCTAATTACTTTGGCTACTTAGCAGTCTGGCCTAATCTTTCTTTTGGATATGTTATGCTCCTAACAAGCTTTATTCAGTAAGCATGACAGCACTAAACCACAATATTTTCTAAAGCCTATATATTCCTTAAACCATTCCCTTAGAATCTAGACACAAATAAATACATCTGAACTACTCTTACTGGAAGACCATTTTCTTCAGAATTCAATATGATTTGACTCTTAAATTTTGTTGCTTACTTTTAAGTGTAAGGTGGTATTGAGTTAGTTTAAATATGGTTCTTCTGGAAGGAATGAGAGATCAGTTTTGTCGATCTTAAGTCATATTTTCCTTCCTCGTCACACTGGAGAGTTTGCAGAGAATAAACTCCCTTAAATATATGCTGCATATTCAAGAACATAAGAATAACTGCCATTTTGAGATTTAGTATAAGTAGTAGGATACCATATCTGTTAGTTTAATAGCTCTTGAAGGCCAGTCTGACTCTTTGTAATCTCAAAAAGGATCTATTCTCTCTAACCTTCTAGGCTAAGTAGCTCTTCTGCCTCAGATGCCCACCAAAAACCTATTAAATAATTGGGGCCAATGGAATAAAAGAGAAACAGTATCAAAGTTGCTAAACCATCATATTGTATGTTTGTGTAGAATTTATATGAGTAAGTATTGTCACAAGCTTGGGATTTAAAGTTCTTCAAGAGCAGAATGAGCATTGCTGCAGGCATATCTTAGTCAGTGCAATATTCTATATTAGTATGTTAACAAGCATACTAAATAAAACCTTTGAAGTATAATATATTGCCTACTAATATCAGATCTGTGGATACCTGTAGGACTTATTCCCTCACTGAATTAAATCAGAGAATCCAAGGAAGTTTTAGCAGGTGGAAACAGGCAGAACTATTAAAGTTTTCATCCTCTTCCTGCTGAATAGTAATGCAGAGTTTTACAGAGAGAAATCAGAACCATGGACTTACCATATTTGGAACTGAGAATGGAGAAATACCAAGGGTAAAATGATAGAAAAGATTAACCCACTGGGATTTTTTCGAATGGATCTAGCTTTTAGAAATATTTACTTTATCTAAACTCAAGATTTAATTATATTTCCCTAGACAAAATTAATATTTAAAATTTGTTTGTAATCATTTACTATTAAAATCATTTAGCTGGGTGAGGTGTCATGCCTGTAATTCTAGAAACTCAGAAGGTTGAGGCAGGAAGATCACCAGTTTAAGGCCTGCCTTAGCAAATTAGTGATATCCTGCCTCAAAAAAGAAAGGGCTGGGGCCAGGCATGGTGGTGCAAACCTGTAATCCTAGCAGCTTGGGAGGCTGAGGCAGGATCATGAATTCAAAGCCAACCTCTGAAACTTAACAAAGCCCTAAGCAACTCAGTGAGACTGTGTCTCTAAATAAATTACAAGAAAGAAGTAGGGATGTGGGTCAGTGGTTAAGTGCCCCTGGGTTCAATCCCTAGGGCCAAAAGAGAGAAGAAAAAAGGAAAAAGAAAGGGTTGTGAATGTAGGTCAGTGGTGAAGCACCCCTGAGTCCCAAGAGGGGGAAAAACAGTTTAAAAAGACAGATCTAATATATGTAAGTTTAAATTCAATTCTTTGGGAACCACATTTGGGGTCTATTATTGCATGTACGACCCAAAGAGAATTCAATTCAATATACCTACAATCCAGACCAGCAAAACATAATTTTCCCAGAACATGAGGCAAATAGATTCTCATTGTGATGGAAAAGAATATGATTATCTGAACATTTTTATATTTTATATACTTTTTAAATATTTCATATTTTATTTTTGAGCCCACAAGGGGTCTACTTCTGAATTATATCCTCAGGCAGCCACACCCTACCTTTAAAATTTTGAGAGGAGGTCTTGCTAAATTGCCCAGATGGACCTTGACTTGTGATCTTCCTGTTCAACCTCCTGAAATAGCTGGGATTACAGGTGTTATGGCACTATATGGCTTGCAGGTATGTTTTTTTTTTTTTTCAGCAAATAACTTCTGAGTTGTTGTTGTTTGTTTATTTTTGTTTCTTACATCCCTTCCCTTGAGCAGATGATCTAGCCCTTCTTTGGCTGCCTAACACAAGCAGAATGGCTCTTTGTGGAAATGAAAAATAAGGAAGAAAAATTCACAATTTTTTTTCCATGGAAGGTTAAATAAAAAACTGTATTACAACAAACATCTGATTTCATCAACACTCTTTGTTTAATAGATTCATTCACCATTATTCATTCAAACAATTATTTATCAAGTACCCAGACAATGATTTTGTGTTAACAACAAAAATCTCTACTTTCACAAGGCTTACATCTGAGAAGATGAAGGCTTCAGCTAGGTTAAATGTCCTATGGCCAAAATCTTGGCATAGGTGGGCTGACACCAAGTTATAAGTTCCTCTTCTTTATCCTCCTCCTCTTAGTATAGGACTAAACTAAGCCTGTTAGCCTCCAGGTCCACTCCTGTACTACACAGCTGATGGACAGATTTACTTAGAACAAGGAGAGTTTTCAAGCATTATCATCAATGTTATCTCTACACCTTTACTCCCAAATATTTTCTAGCTCTCTTTTGAGAAAGACCTTCTGTCCGCTAGACCTCTTCTTTTTTTTCTGAGTGTTCTTTGGATTAAACCCAAGGGCTCTCTACCACTGAGCCATATCCCAGCCCTTTTTACATTTTATTTTCTGTCAGGGTCTCACTAAATTGCAAGGCTGGTCTAGAATTTGTAGACCACCCTCCTACACCAATCATAAAGATTACAGGTGAGTGACACTGCACTTGGACACTAGACCTCTTCAGGGGCAATATACTGCTACTATTTTAAACTCAAGATACATGTGGTCCATACCCATAATCCCAGCAGTTTGGGAGGCTGAGGCAGGAGGATTGTGAGTTCAAAGCCAGCCTCAGCATAAGCAAGGTCGATAAACAACTCAGTGAGACCCTGTCTCCAAATAAAATACAAAAAAAGGGCTGGGGATATGGCTCAGTGGTTAAGTACTCTTGGGTTCAATTTCCAGTACCAAAACAAAAAACAAAAACAAAAAAACAAAGCACCGGGCTAGGGTTGTGGCTCAGTGGTAGAGCGCTTGCCTAGCAAGTGCAAGGCTCTGGGTTCGATCCTCAGCACCACATAAAAACAAATAAATAAAGGTATTGTGTCCAACTACAACTAAAAAATAAATATTAAAAAAAAAAAACCACCTTAAGATACCTACATAAATCCAAATAAATTCCTCCCCCAACATTCCTATCTCTAATAATAATAACACCTGCTTCCTAATTATCTAGGCTCAAAATTTCAGCAAAAGCTTTGACTCATCTTTCTTAATCCTAACATACATGTGGTCTGCAAATTATGGTAGACTGCATCCCTGTAACATTTTCAATTCTATTTTAACTACTTTACCCCATCTAGGTTTCCTTTGGCTTTCAAGGGAATTCATGGCCTTCTTATTGGTCTCCACTCTAGCTGTCAGGATATTACCACCTTCTTGGCCAAAAGATTTCCAAAGCAAATTTTCATCATTATCATCCCTCTGTTAAAAACCTTTAGTCCCTATTTATACTGAAATTAAGCACCAATACTACAGCCCAACATTCCGGGAGCCTCATCAAATGGCTCCAACCTATTTTTTTACCTTTGTCTCCTATGATTCTTTATCCATCTCAAATATTTTAGCAAAATCAAACTAGATTATTATTTTTCATGTATTCTTTCTTCTAAGAACATTTCAAATGCAACTTCTCTCATGAAACAATTTGTTATGTTCAAACCATATAAAATGTCTCCCTTTTTCAATCCCAGGTGATAATAATATGTAGTTTGAAATGCTTATCTGTTTTGCCTTGTGATATAGTTATCTGGCTACTTGGCTTATCTGCCAGCTTTCTGAGTACAAGCACTCCATACTTGGTATCCATAGGATATGCTTTCACATAGCAGGTCCTCAGCTCAGATTTACTGAGTCAAAGTTGCTGAGAAAAGGTTAGCGGTCTCTGAAGTAAATATCTTGCCCATCTCTATCAAGGAAAGATTTCATTTTCTTCTGTTGCTGATTTCAAAACCTGAAAAGAATTAGTCTGGAGAAAAAAACTGTTTTCAATTCTTAAAGTAATAAAGGGACATGTAATAAAGGGCTGCAAAGACTCTCTACCAAAAAAAGAAAGAAAAAGAAGACCCTGAAGTTGGAAGTAATGAAACCACAACATAAGACAATGAAAAAGTTGAACAGACACTAGAAATCCATTTACCCTAGTGAAGACTTTTACCTAGCAAGGACTTGGAATTCTGCTGGGAGGGAGGTGTAAATTTGCACCAATGTGGGGAATTCCAATTCCATAGCAGCTATGGAATAACTAAAAATTGTGAAAGAAGGGGGAGGAAAAACAAACAAACAACAACAAAAAAAAAACCCAACCAAACAAACAAACAAAAAACCTCAACTAACCAAAGAGAAGACTTTCAAGAGTCAACTCTTCAAAAATAAGCTATTGACTGACAAATGAGATTCTCCTAAATAATTATATACAACGATGATTCTACTTTCTTTAATAGTAGACCTAAAATTTACTGTGTTAAAACCTTTCTATACTGGCAATTCAGATTTTCAACTACTGCTTTTCTCCATCCTTTTAAAATCCATTCAAAACAACAGCAATGATTATGAATTCACTGAAGCAGAAAAGATAAGCTAAAGGAAACATGTTTTAGTTCAAATAAATTCTAAAAATATGAGCAGGAATATATGTTGATTATGACTTCCCTGATTACTTGTCTATTTTGTTTCCATACATTTTTCTCTCCAAATGTATTTTTATTATAAAATAATAAAACTTCATTATAGAATATTTTGGGAAAATATCACTCAGAGTACTACCACTTTCAACAGTAATTCTGCTATTTTGGCAAGCCCATTGATTATCTAATTTTTTCTTCCCCTAAGGGGAAATCATGAGGCAGTTATAATTTTATATTTTTATCTCTTCACTATACAAACCATTTCATTTTCAAGTTGTTATAGTTTTCCTAAATGCTATTTTTAGCAGCTATATTATATTCTACTGAGTAAATATCTTACAATTCACTTTACTATATTTACTTATATAGTAAATATATATATACTTATTTACTATAAGCTAGTTTACTCAGTAAAGGATTTGAGGTGGATCCATTACCAGTCTTTTATCAAGAGTAGCTGAATCTTTGCTCTGACACTGCAACAGTCTTAGGCACATAACTTAACCTACATTTGGGTTGTTTTATTATGATTGATTCCAAGAAGTAAGATATTCTATCAGAGAAGATAATAACTTTATCTAATTACTTTTTAGACAAATTGTATCAGTTTGCAAAGTCAACAGCAATATACAAGTCTCAGTTTAACTGTGCCCTCACCTGCCCTGGTTATTATTAGCATTTAAGAGAAAGGAGGTAGAGAGAACTGTAGATGTCAACAATATTATGTTGTCAAATCAGAAGTCAGTCAAATTGTTAAGTCTTAGTTAGACATCACTTTCTTGGTTTTTTTTTTTTTTTTTTAATGGTGCTGGGGATCCAACACAGGCCTCACCACATATGCTAGGCAAACACTCAACCACTAAGCTACATTCCCCCTGCCCTTGCCTCCCTATTTTTTATGTGCTAACGAATTTTTCCAGTCTTTACACATTTTTTTTAAACCACTAAGTCATACATTTTGCTGAGAGTATATAGCTATTGGTGAGTGGTCTCTATCTGTCAATGTACTCATCATACATGTGTGTGTACTTCTTCGAAGTGCTATTCACAACATATGTACTTGCACCTATCCATTTATGAGCTGATATATGTTTTCATATCTTTTTGAAAAATGTCTGTTAATATAAAAAATGTAAGGGAGGAGGAGGGGGAACAAGCCAATCTTGATATGTGATGATTATGTGCATATATGATGTTTATTATTTTTTATCAGGGTCTCCATTTTTATCTTAGAAATATAAATGATATAAAAGTACTTTTGTCATAATTACCTCTCAATCAGCCCTGCCTATAGTTTTTCTTTTTGGAGGGGGGTGAGGGCAGGGTTGGGGAATGCACCCAGGGCCTCAAACATGATAGATAAACACTCTTACCATTGAGCTACATTCCCAGTCCTTCTAAAAAAATGTTCTCAAATTTATTGTATTTGCTTCCTCTGTCTTTAGGATGAGACAGGTCCCTCATCTAGATCAAGATCATTAGTTTTGGGGTTGTGGTTGTGGCTCAGTGGTAGAGCAGTTGCTTGGCATGTGTGGGGCACTGGGTTCGATCCTCAGTGCCATTTAAAAATAAATAAATATAATAAAGGTTTTGTGTCAATCTACAACCTAAAAAAGATTTTTTTTTTAAGTGATCATTAGTATCCCAAATAATGAATAGTAGAGAACTAATGATGAGGCCTTCTCAGCAAAGGTCAATCTACGATCTTGGCCAGCTCTAGAATTAACTTGGGTACAGTGACAAGGTGTAGTGTGGAGGTTCCACTTCATGCTCAGGTCAGCTGGAAATCTAAATGATTTTATACCCAGCAAGCAAAAAACAGAATTGGCATGAGCTCCAGACTGGACTATAGATGAGACCCAAGGTGGGCTACTGGTATACCCTGTCCATCGAGCAGATCCTTTGGGCCTGTGGCCAACTGCTTTGGATTCTAATTCACAGTTAGTTCCCCACTTTCAGCCAACACACTCTGACAGGCGCAGATTCTCCAGACTAGATGCTTCATATAAGGCATGTGGCTACGTCTCAGTGCAATTACACATATCCTGGGGGTTCTAGAATATCATATCAAACCAGTGAGAAATGGTGAGCCTTTTTCTTTAACTTCAGAATACACTAATGCACAGAAGCTGGATAATATGAGTTTTAATGTTAGGTATGAAGACAGTAAATGTCTGAAAGGATGAAGGACCAACACATACCTGATTCCGAAGAGGCTGCTGTTGTGATGGCCGATCCCTGTGTGTGTGGCTCTCTCGAGTTATTGCAGATGCACCAGAATCTACATGAACTGATCCTACTGGAGTAGGCTAGAAAATGAAATAAAAGTCAAGTGGGATAAACAAGGCTACTTGATGTCTCTGCAAAGGACAGCATAGCATCGTTCTAATTCTCATGGAGTAATTCTTTTCAGCTATCAGGAGAAATTTCAAGGAATCTTGCCTTCTTAGTTTGCTAATCTACAAAAGGTGGTAGTCTGGACCTCAGTAGTTCACTGGGGAGTAGATTACCTTTGAAAGTAAAAAAAAAAAAAAAAAAATCCTATGGTAGTATCTGTTAGCACACTCTCAGGACCTGTGGAGCTTTGGCCAGAAAAGCAAATCCAAAAGTTTATTACGGTGCTGGGTTCTACGCCTACAGAAGCCAGGTACCAGATCAGCATATGTAGTGTCAGCTTCTGAATCATTCAATGAAAACTCTAAAAAATCTGGCTTAAATTCTAAAATATTTCAGGATATACAAGTTATAGTCTTAAAAATGTATAATTTCTGCTTCCTAACTTCAGTGAAAGCAACCTATGGCATCATCCTGAAAAGGTTGGTACATGCAAAGTCTAAAATCAAAAGACTTTTCCCCCCTGCAAGGATTTAAGCAAAAAGACTGGAAAATAAATGAGTGGGGGGCAGTGTGGTTGTAAGAAAGAAAGTGATACAATAAAAAAGATGATACTCACAATAGGCCTCCCAACCCAGTCATAGGCATAGTCAAAGGTGTAGCCTTTCCTTTCGAAGAGGTCTGTGAAAAGGGTCCGTAAATACTCATAATCAGGTTTTTCAAAGAAATCTAATCGCCTGACATATCGAAGGTAGGTTGCCATCTCCTCTGTTAGGAAAGAAGTGAAAGGCCATACTCATTAGCTGACACTTCCCATGGGGCTAAGCTCTGGGCCACATAGGGGTATCTGCAGATACCTACACTAGTATTTTCTTAATGAACCAAATAAAAGTGATAATCCCCAGTCTGAATAACAATGAAAGGAAATGCCAAATGCACCCTTTAGATACAGATACCAAGTAAGGAATCTACCTCCTTAAAGTGTCAAGCCATACTGGTTGGAGAATCTTTTTAGTATACTACCTGGAAAGTTCTCACAGAGAGCTTCAATGGGAGTATTCCTTTTGGTGTCACCAATTTTTTGATATCTTTCTTTTAATGTATCAGCCTGTGGAAATTAAAGAAAAAAAATTACCTGGAAAGAGCTGGTAGTTATGAGAGGTTTGATATGTTTTCAGACACAATGACTGTTTTACTCAAGTTGGCAGGATTTGTCACTCAATCCCAATTTTATTTCCTCTCTAATACTAACAAATAAGAAATATAATAGAGATGGTATATTTAGGTATGTGCTAACATCTGCTGGATTCTGGGAAGTTTTCCTTGCAGATATATTTAATAGTCTCAAATAAACATTATTAAATGTGATGAGATGAATAGCTAGGATAAGAAAACAAAACACTGTGGCAATATTTTCAAAACTATAGCAGTTTAGTAATCTCCCAGGCCACTAGAGTTCAACAGTGATTCAGCCTTCTCCCTCTTATATCAGCTTTATATAAGATTGAAAGTATTGCCTAATCCAAGTGGGGGAAACAGTTTCATTACATATATTAAGAAGTTGAAGAGAAAAAAAGTGCTTATGAAAAAATGCTTTTCAATAATGTGCTTCATTAGTAAAAAAAAGTTACCTATGGTATAGGCTTGGCTAATAGTCAATTTGAGTACATTCGTGGCTCAAAGTAGCTGAAGTCTTATATGCTCAGGACTAGACAAAGAACTTATGGATCTTGGACCAACAATGAACTCTTAAGGGATTCTCATCAGGCTCTATCTAGCCTGCTGCACCCAAATTTAAGCCACAATGATATAAAGTAAATTGGAAAGATTTTAAATCTACCACTATCACTATAAAATGATTCATGGGCCATGAGAGCATTTCAAACAATTAATAATATTGTTCACTAATGTACTATTTGGCTACATGATGAGCAAGTAGGATTTATAACTATTTGAAAGCTGTCACTATTAGTGAGAAGATGGGTATGAGTAGGAAAAGACCATAGATGAGCTTTCAGGGGAGAAAATTAAGCACAAAAAAACCATGTGTGACATTCAGGTATCTAAAAGGATTTAAGATGGCTTGCTCACCATTTCCTAGTCTAATAGCCAGAAGCACAGAGTAATCATAATGCTTAGAATTGCATAAATGAATAATTAACTCTGAAACATAGTATTTATTCAATAATTCACTTGAACAGCAATGCTGAGCCTAGATTTTCATTTCAGTACAGGTGAGTCCCCCTTAATGGCATCCCCTGCTAGTCTTTCTGGTAAAATGTGTAGCAGCTGCTGTCATCAATTTGTTCCAGAAATTCCCTGACACACTAGGAACATTCCTCCTGCTACATGATGGTAGTGAAGGAGGGATACCAACACAGAGAGAAAAGCAGCACTTATGTCAAGGCTAAGAGGGAATGAGAAAAAAGATTATGGAGAACTGAAATATAAAGAAGGATGGATTAAGATGAGAAAAAAAATCAAATGTGAACAGAAACAGCTCCTAAAACCCAGGTGGGAATTTACAATGTAGACTAATTTAACTAATCCCTGCTCCTCATTTCTATAGCCATTCTTTCCTTTCGTGTTTCTTAGAGGCATCAAGCCAGCAGCACCTTCTTTAACAACTGCATGTCCTTGCCAGGGTAGGCTGCCTCGAAGGAAATACATGAACATATGGCCTAGGTTCAAAAGCAAGTAATCCCTTCAGAAACCCTTCTGCTCTGAAAAGGCTTTTACTAATTCTTTGTACATCTAAACCAGAAATAGTATTTAAAACCAAAAGACAATGTGTACTTCCTTTGTCTAGATCTCTTGGCAAGTAGACAGCACATAAAAAGAGCAAATCTTAAATTAAAACCAAGCCCCAATCACTCAATAGTGAGCAACCCACCCCTCACTCAATGCCGTCACCTGCCTGAAAGTGAAGATAATTTAAATAAAATGCTATTTCCAGTATATGGGTTACAATTACCCTTTCGTTACCAACAGGGAAAGTGAGCAGCAGATTAAGCAGCTGAAGCTGTTAAAATAGTCCATTCTGGCTAGGCCTGCAAAGACACAAGCTGTAGAATGCCTGGCATACATGCTTAGCACTTTTTATTCATCACTAAAATTAACACTTAAAATTCATTTTCATGTAAGCAAACCACTTCTTAGTTCCTATTATATTTGTACCATGTCCCGTAACCACCTTAAAAATTTGAAGTTCATTAGTCAGGTGTCCTCTATGAGAACATAAAACAGAGTGTGGGCATTCTTGGAGCTTAACTAAAACAAGTTGCTGTGTTTTTCTTTGAATTAATTGAGAAGATTGTTTTAAAATGGAACTTCATTTCAGAAAGCTTCTTGTACATTCTTTAGCTGTCTGACTGAATAGTACATGTCTCTATTTCTTATTTGCCAATTATGGTTCATTGCAAACATTTTATGTGTCTGTTTTTCGGAATAAAGTTAAGGGCTTTCTCAAAAGAAATTACAGAAGACTTAAGAGACTACCTTTATTTTATTTTAATTTTTTTATAATGCTCGGGATTGAAACCAGCATTGGAGGGAGGCACTGTAACAACTGAGCTATATCCCCAGCCAAAAGGCTACCTTGATGTGGGCTAAGATTTGATTGTAGGGCTTTGTTTTGTGTGCAGAAAGTAAAACTGAAGATTGCCATACAGTCAAGAAAAGCCATCCAGTTAACTCCAGATAGAGAAATGCAATGTGTTTAACCGCTGCCTAGAATTATGGGAAATTTGCATGAGAAAGAATGAACAGTACTCTACAGGCAGATGAAGAAAAGATAATTTTCTGTGGTCATTAATGGAAAAAAGAGAAAGCAATGGCTGAGGATACAGCTCAGTGATTGAGGACCACCTTAGTGAAGCCCTGGATTCAATCCCCAGAACAAAAAGAGAAGAAAAAAGGAGGCATCCTGACAGAGAAATAAATAATACTGAGCTGGTATATATCCTCTGAAATGATCTTAAAAAGGATGAAATAAAATAGCAAGAACATCAGACACTTTTGTCTACACAGCTTGTCTGAAGTTTGGACAAAATATTACATATGATTGAAAACAAAGCAATTATACAAAAAAACAGTGCAACAGAACAGAAAGACAAATGAAAACCAGCAAGAAAACAAAGGGTGAGTTGAAGCCTCCCACAAAGTAGGGCAGAGAAGGAAACACACTCTGCAGTTTCTCATACTGCATCACACCTACATAACCGCCTCTCCCTTTTTATATCCACTTCCTGTAACAAAAATTAGGAAGGAAGGAAGGAAGGGAGGGAGGGAGGGAGGGAGGAAGGAAGGAAG
>NW_026000229.1:17004024-17018211 GCF_001458135.2 Marmota marmota marmota | reverse complement strand
GGGAGGGAGGAAGGAAGGAAGGAAGGAAAAAACCTTACCACACAAATGGTAGAATTTAAGCTAGTTGAGCACTAGAGGGCAAAACTCTCCACATTTTCAGCATTATACAGGCCCATAGAAAAAAAATTTTCTCTCATGGCAAAGCCAATTATAAAATGAAATTAAAAACATTTCAAACTTACTCAAATAATAATGACACTTTTAAGTCCTGAGAACTGTGGGGAAAATAGCTGTGGAATATGAGATAATAGGAAAAACAATGGTTCCTAAGTTAGGTCCATGACCTAGGTCTTGGTTCATCATTTCCATTAATTTAATCCAGTGAAACTGAAATTAAGCATGGCCAAGTCACCAATATGGGGCTTCAGTTTCCTCATATGAAATTAAAGTGTAGGTAGTATGGAAAAATCATTTTCCAGCTCTACCACTCTAAAATAGTCATGATAAATAAATCTTTTCAATAAAAGTAAAAAACAGTTCCATATTTCTTTGAACACTTCACACTTGTGTTCATTATTTCCACAGGCCCTCATTTTTTCATGGAGGATATTTTATTTTCAAAGAAAAAAGATTTCAATACCAGTGAAACCAGTAGGACACAAAATTCTTCATTCCCAGCGCTTTAAGAGGCTAACAAAAAAGGGTAAAGGAGTCCTCCCTAAAAATCAGGGAAGAGATTGCAAAACTCCTCTTTGGATCCTATCTGGAGTTATAGTTGGAAAACAAAAACACTCTTCAACCCCACAAAGGCCTGCTTTTTACCAATCAGAAAGATGCACTTGGTTTACCTGTATTACCTTTGTGATTTTAGGTTACATATATTTTGTTGAATGAAAGAGATAATGTAACCCAGTGTTCTCACGCTAATCTCAACCATTCAATAATACAAATTAGGTTGTCTTAATCTGTGGAAAGGTGGCTATTATCATGTTATGAAGCATGAGATCCAAGCCAAATGGAATCAATTGATTGTGAATTTTCCTGCTTTTAGAATCATGAGCTATATAAACCTATTTTCTTATAAATTACCCAGTTTCAAGTATTCTGTTCTAGCAATAGAAAACAAACGAAAACAGGCATGGTGCTTTCACATATATTATCCATTTTTAACCCTCAAAACATCCTGCTGAAGTATTACTCTCATTTTACCAATAAGTGTTAGGAAGATTAAGTAACTTGTCTGAAATGACACTGATAAGCACTGGACCTTCTAGTTTAATTTTAAAGTATTACATTCAGTAAAGTGAGGATTTCCATATGGTAACTTAAAAAAATTTCCTGATAACATTCATGATTTTAATTCAAGCTGTCTCACACTACTGTGTAATGTCATTTTATTCTTCACTATCAACAGAATTCTCATTTGAATACATATGTAGTTTACTTAATAAGGCAACTTGGTGAATTGATACATTAGTCTTCAAAATAACCTATTAGTGTGTAGCAGTTCATTAATATTTACAAGCCTTATATAATTAGCTGAGTCAGGGAATATGAACCTGATAATATTCTGTTTACATGTCTATACTCTAGGATTTGATTTTCAAACATATTTTTTTAATCACCTAGATCTTTTCTCCAAGTAGAAATTTTCAAGAAAGCCTGATTTATAAAACAAATAAAAACAGAAGCTTTTCTAGAGAAGGTAGCATGAGGTCCAGGGCTCTGCCAGCTTGGCCTTCCCACTGTTCCTTAGGCTTCTCTTGCACATACTCTTTCCAGCTAGTTCCTCGAATTAATAAGGAAGTCTTCTGTTTTGATTAAAGATTTTAGTAAAATTTATACAGTTTTTTATTTTTTAGTTGTAGGTGGACACAATACCTTTATTTTATTTTTATGTGGTGCTGAGGATCGAACCCAGTGCCTCATTCATGCTAGGCAAGTGCTCTCTCTACCTCTGTGCCACAACCTTAGCCCCTATACAGATTATTAATTGCCAATAAAATACAAGACTCATGGTAAACCAAATATATATATATATATATTTAGTTATGAATGGACAAATTGCCTTTATTTTATGTATTTATTTTTATGTAGTGCTGAGTATGGAACCCAGTGCCTCACACGTTAGGCAAGTGCTCTACCGCCGAACCACAATCCCAGCCCCACCAAATATATTTTCCAATGTATAAAACAGAATCTCTTCTTTAAAGAATTATGCAGTGAACAGAAGTCTAATCCTTGTTTTAGTGAAGCATGCTTCCTTAATGCAAACATCAGCTTGGTCCTTTTCAGGATGGTCATATAGGAGTTCATAGGTCTGTAAGTACCAAACTCATTACTAGATACTCAGGAAAGTCATTACTTTACCATTTCAATTTCTTTTCTTTTGGGGTTGGTACTGGGGATTGAACCCAGGGATGCTCTGTCTCTAAGCTTTATCCCCAGCCCTTTCTACTCTTTATTTTGAGACAGGATCTCACTAAGTTGCCAAGGCTGGCCTGGAACTTGAGATCCTCCTGCCTTAGCAGGAGGGTTACAGGCATGTGCCACCACGCCCAACTATCATTTCAATTTCTCAAACATAAAAATCACTTACCTTGTGATAAGTACCACAAGTTGTAATGAACAATGGGGATAAATTGTTAATGGTATAGAAAGTTGTTCTAATGACCTGCCCCTTTCATGGAGCAGAAAATAAACACACCTTTGCCAAGATGCGTGTTGATAGACATATATCTTGCAGTTCCAGTTAAACTTTTATGCTCCCTATAAGGTATGTGTTTTTTGGTTTCAGGGTCAATGTATTCCTTGGCCAGTCCAAAGTCTATAATGTGTATAACATGCTCTTTCTTATTGCCTTGTCGGCCAATCAGAAAGTTCTCTGGCTTGACATCTCGGTAAATGAGATTCTTTGAGTGCACATATTCCATTCGAGATAGCTAAAAGAGAAAAAAGGAAAAAAAAAAACGGTGGAAATACTTTAAATAAGTATATTGCAATTAAAACATGAAAATATTTTCTCTTGCCAGCATAAGGTTTTTGGATTTTTTTTGTTTCATTTTCCCCTTTTTTTTGGAGACAGGGTCTTGAACTTCCTGGCTGAAGCAATCCTCTTATCTTTCCTCACCCAAGTATCTGGTACTACAGGTGCACACACTGCGCCTGGCTCAGCATAATGTTTTTTTGTTTGTTGGGTTTTTTTTCAGCACTAGACATTGAACCTAGGGCCTCTTGCATGCAAAGCAAGCACTTTATCACTGAGCACATCCCTAGCCCTCAACATAAATTTTTACTGAAATAAAAATAAAACATCTCTTCTTTACCGTCTACTTTCCTGACTTGTAAAGCAAAAAACTACTTTCTTTCACAAATAAATAACAACTGTCAAGATTATAAATAGGAAGATAGTACAGTTGGCTAAAATGATTTACCTCATAATGTCACATTTTCCAAAAGATGACTGGGATTAACTAAAAGGAAAGAAGTATTCCCAAGGTAGGATGTCAGACAACTAGGAGCCTCTGAGACAGGTCCAGTGACACATCTACCTACTGACCACATCTCCTATCCTCAATTGGACAATAGTTCCCCATCCAGCTCTCACTGTTGTAGAAATAAGGAAAGTGAGGTCTAGAGAAATTAACACTGGCCTGACATCAGAAAGCTAGTCAGTAGCAGGGACACAACTTTTATTTAAAAGTAAATATAACCTGGGGCTGGGGTTGTGGCTCAGTGGTGGAGAGCTTGCCTAGCATGTGTGAGGTACTGGGGTCGATCCTCAGCATCATATAAAAAATAAATAAATAAAGGTATTGTGTCCATCTACAACTGAAAAAACAAAAAAGTAAATATAACCAAATAATAATCGCAACATTATTTCAAATTTCATTCAATATTTTTATATACCAAGTTTTTCTACTTACTTAATATAGAAAAGGAAGCTTAGACATTTAGAGTCAGATGTCAAAGTCAATTTTTCTTTTCTTTTTTTCAGTCCTGGGGATTAAACCCAGGAACTCACATATGTATGCTAGGCAAGCATCCTTCCACTCGACTACAACCACAGCCCATCAATTTTCTAATACTTCCGATTTTTTTACTGGATGGGTAAGACCATTAGCATTTCAAATGAATAAAGATGCATCTGTATCCTTTCTCTTAAGGCCTGTCAAACTTTTCAAATGAATGGTTGCAATGTTTGTTAAGCTGGTATCAGTATATAATTTGGGAGAAGCTGCAAGAGCTGCCTTTTGGCCAGTTTAAAGTGTGTAATAGGAGAGAACTAAGGCAAATTCTTGGTTACACAACTCTGAATGAAGGTTAGTGCAGGGGGTTACACCCTCAATCTCTTCTAAAATGCTACAGTGAAAGAAGAGTACATGACAAAACCTTTAAAATTTATAAATAAAACACTAAAGAAATTACTTGACACTACAACTATATCTAAGTATCCTCTTTCTTTCTAATCTAAATTATATACTATTACTTCAGTTTAGGGCAGGGTTTTGCTCCAAGGTACAAATTCTTAAAATACAGCAAACTGCAGATTCAGTGTGACTTCTTTGAGTTAACACTTTTTGCCCCAGCCAACTTCCTAGAATGCCATTAGCTTATAAAAACCAATTCACAGCTAATTAATAACCAAAAGGCCCATAAGGATATGGCCGGGGGAGTGGCCTTTTGGAATGGCAATGACAACTTACCAACTGGATGGCTATCATTAACACCGTCTTCAAAGTAAATGTCCGGTCACAGAGGTCAAACAAATCCTCCAAGCTAGGGCCAAGAAGCTCTAGCACCATGGCATTGTATTTCCCACATGGTCCAAAGTAGTACACTTGTGGGAGACCTTCACCTGAAAGCAGAGGGGAAATGAGATATAGAATGGGAGACACAAAAAACAAAGAATGAGACAATTGCTTTAACAGTGAATAAGATATAAATAAAGTTCAATTTGTAAAATTTCCATTTCCTTTCACAGTCCCTACTGGAAAAGTTAAAGTGAGCACAATAGCTTCAATGGAAACTAATAATGTGTAGGAAAGGCTAAGTCATTGCACAATATGTTCAAATAAGCAATTATTTAATACCAGAGTGCCAAAGGCATTTCCACTGCTACATAAAACAGAGAATGGTCCTTGATCCCTTATTGGAATAGAGTGTAAACTATTCTTCCCAAAGGATGCCTGAAAATGCAATATCATAAAAGGTTCAAAGGAAGGCTCGCTGAGCTCAAAGACCAGGCTAATTGACCTTGTTGCATTAGCTAGTTTCATTAGCACTCCTTATGCTTCCTGCCAAAGCCACATGGAGCTGTTTGCAACTGCTGCCCCATGGAGAACTCAGATTGAAGGGGTGAAGTCAGAGAGGGTACAGCCTGGCCCCAGGCCAGCACAACTGGCTCTTTTCTCACAGGGAGTCTCTGTAGTGCTCTGTTTTCTATCAGCTGGAGAAAAGTCAACAGACACTTAGCATTTGGTTGCTGATAAGCAATTATGAAGGGAAAAAGAAGAGGAAAACAAAAACAAAAACCAGGTTTGGTTTTCCCAAGATTTGAAATTCACAGTTACAAGATGCCAAAACCTAGGCTTTCTTACCAAAGTGGCAACTTGAGAATGAATTCCCCCCTTAAAGTGTACTGGAAATATGAGGCATACAATAAACACATGTTACTGGCATTATGATAACAGTGCATATTTGTGAAACTATAGAACATAAAAAAAATTATCCGGTTTCACAGAGCAGAAATATTTCTATCTCACATATTTATGTAAACCAGTCCACAGTCATATATGACATTAATTATTGTTAGCTTCTACTTCCAAGCGTTTTAGACAACAAAACTCCATCTTCCCATTCTCATCTTATTTGTAGGGGTGAAATACGGGCAGAGTAATATACATCTAATATATCCTACTCTACAGGGAAGGTCTTATATATCTGGAGTTAGTGATTTATTGCTATAGTTAAATAGGCCTATACAGCAATATTTAACTATTTCATGTACTGCATTAGTCTGTCTTGTTCCACTTAAATACTAAACATTAACATTTTCTTTCAGTATATTCATTCCTGGATTGTATCATCTAATATGGTATAATCTGCTCCAGCTAACTTCAGTGGTTGTTTTCATTTTCCCTGTCTCTCCAATAAGGAAACAGGAGTAATTTGAAGTGTCTTTTCCCCCCTGCCGTTCTGAAGAAGTCATTTTTTTTCAGTTTATTTAAAATACACAAAATCTAACAGCTGTTTCCAATGAGTCCTGCTAAGAAATCCAATATAAAACACTACCCTAGAGATTTATTGCTTTTACTATCAGATACACAGTAGATGGAGTTAGGAAACCTTTTATGTCCTATTTAATATTTTTGATGCCACCACAATTGTATTTTCCTAATACAATATTACATTCTTCAAAGCTAGCTGTGGTACACTCTGTCGGGAGCCTGCCCAATATCCATTCCCCCTTGTTCCTATTTAATAACAGAACTTCTGACTGTTGCAAAAAACAACTTACTCAGTTAAAACTTTCTAGTCTCACTTGACAATCATGGAAACAGTAATCACTGGGTGGGGTCATTCTAGAACAGTTCTTTCAAGGGAGCTTACTCAAATGGGAGATATTCTTTGAAGGTTCTCAAGTCATTACACCTTGAGAATGTAAGACAGCTCCAAGAATGGATAGAGAAAAACCAGAAGAGTCCTTCATTCCTGTGGAATAGCCATGCCAATGTTGGACTTTCCTTGCTTCTGGATTTTTCTTTTTTTTTGAGAGAGAATTTTTAATATTTATTTTTTAGTTTTTGGCGGACACAACATCTTTGTTTGTATGTGGTGCTGAAGATCGAACCCGGGCCGCATGCATGCCAGGCGAGCACGCTACCGCTTGAGCCACATCCCCAGCCCCATGGATTTTTCTTAACTAAAAGAAAAATCAATCTCTACCTTGACTGAGTTACACCTATTTGAATTTTTTTAAACAGCCAAATCTAATCTTAATTAATAAACATTTTATTCCTTTAAATTGGCTAAATTGCATATCTGGGCACAAAATCCTCTTCCTAAAGTACAAAGTTAAAAGTCATGCCTCCTTAGAAATATAATATTGGCATGATTTTCTAGACTTGCAGCCAGTGCTTAAGGATCAGTTAAATGAGACAAATGATCTTGTTTTCAACAATCTTTAGTACCAAATCTAGGCATCTCTTGCCAGAAGTTCCTATGTTTACTAGGAATTCACAAAAGTATTTTGAGTAATGTCTATAATTTATAACAACAGTGCCAGTCAAAACTCCTGCCTAGGGCTAAAGTTGTGGCTCTGTGGAAGAGCACTCGCCTAGCACGTGTGAGACGCTGGGTTCAATCCTTAGCACCACCTAAAAATAAATAAAATAAAGGTATTGTGTCCAACTATAACTAAAAAAAAAAAACAAAACAAAACAAAAAGAAAAAAAAAAGCTTTAAATGCAACAAAAACTAAACATATAATAGACAAGGTTATTTCCTATAAGTAATTATGAAGGAATGGGAATGGATGTGGGAGAGTTGGATGGGGTAGATAGGCATGAATTCTTTGATCTATAGTATATCAAAAACTAAGATGGTGTTCGGTGTGGTGGCGCATGCCTATAACCCCAGCAGCTCGGGAGGCTGAGGCAGGAGGATTGCAAGTTCAAAGCCAGCCTCTGTAAAAAGCGAGGCACTAAGCAATACAGTGAGATCCTGTCTCTAAATAAAATACAAAATTGGGCTGGGAATGTGGGTCAGTGGTTGAGTGCCCCTGAGTTCAATCCCTGGTACAGGCCCCCTAAATAAAACAAAACAACAAAAACAAAACAAAAAACTAAGGTGGCTTTACAATCTCTCATCTGCTCTGTAAGTAACACAAAAATGAGTTTTCCCACCTAAATCAGTCAACTACACAGGAGCTGTTTAATCACAGGTTAAATCTTTTCTAAATCAAAACTGCAAGATTATGTACATTTACTACCCATGTTATCTTATATATTTCCCCTACAATGAAACAGCCTTTTCATCTATCAATAACATTCTTATAAGCCCTGCTGCACATATGGTTCACATGCGTATCGAGGTACACAGAATAGGAAGTGAGGTGTTCACACTATAACTAATTTCTTCTGCCATAAATTTAACTTGAGTTAAACACACATCAAGGATAATGGCTTCTTTATCATCCAAGCTGTTACCTAAAAAGATTCCATAATGCACTATGAAAATACCTACTCTAAGTAGAGATATTTTTAAATGCACATTAGACTGAGAACTGAAATAGAACCATGTTGAAGTTTTTGGTTTGATCATATTACTGCCTAATAATTAGCATTTTATTCTTTTTATGAAACCAAATTACAGTTGGGCACAGTAACTCATGTCTGTAACCCAGTTACTTGAGAGACTTAGGCAAAAAGATAAGAAGTTTTCTGAGGCCAACCTGGGCAACTTTGCAAGACCCTGCCTGACTCAAAGTAAAACAAAAGGGGTGGAGGGTTAGCATGTAGCACAGTAGCAAAGTGCTTGCCTAACATTTTCAAGGCTCAGGGTTCAATTCCCATACCACAAAAAGTAATTAATCAAATTATTGAATTGTAAAGCAAATTCAAATAAGTCCTATACTTGTATTAATACCTGGATATAAAAAAATTATATTAATATTTCAATATAAAACATAAGTATATTTTGGTGATGACTATCTTCTAAAGGCAGGCTGGAGAACACTGTGAAAGACAAAATGACTTTGGTAAGCTCCTTCTTTTGCATTATGTATACAGTTTTTTTTTTTTAAGTTAAAAAAAATCAGGATAATTTTTTTCTCCAAAATTAAACTCTTGGCTAGGGATGTAATTCAGTGGTATAGCACTTGCCCAGCACACACAAGACTGTGGGTTTAATTCCCAGCACCACAAAAAGAAAATTGAACTCTTTCTCTTCTGATCTCATCATTGTCTGTGAGAAATCAGGGCATTATAAATACATGAGGAAGTACCATCAGGAAAGACAACGTTAACATGTACATTCAACAAGAAAACAGAAATAGATAAACCAAATGATACTTCATAGGAATTAGGGAAAGGGAAAAACAAAAGCATAATTTTTGAAACATATATATATAGTTGTAGATGGACATAATATATATGTGTGTGTATATATATGTATATACATATAAAAATAATGAATATAACAAAGATAAGAGATAATACATTGTGTTTGTTTCTCTAAAAAGAAGATATAGAGGGCTGGGGTTGTGGCTCAGTGGTAGAGCACTCACCTAGCACTTGTTAGGCCCTGAGGTTCAATCCTCAGCACCACATAAAAATAAATAAATAAAATAAAGGTATTGTGTCCAACTACAATTAAAAACTAAATATTTTCTTAAAAAAGAACAAATAGAATTCCTTTCATTTCTCTGACAGAAAAATACCTCTCTATAATATGAACCAGTTCATCGTGAGTTTACTCAAAATGTTGGTTTAATAACAAAAACAGCTAGATTCAGAATTAAGGAATCAAGGTTATTCTATTCTATGATGAAAATGTTTTAAAATGATCTTATTCACAAGCTTCCTGGGAACTGGAATATTGCTAGACTATGCTGTTAATATGAGCTTAAATTGGTATGGTGGAGGAAGAAGAAGATTCCCCTGCTGCACTAACACTCCAGTCCCACTCCCATTACCCTTTCTATGTCTATGTATCTGTCTTCCCTATTAATGAAGGCTATCTGAAGGTAGTGACTACTGTGTATTAATTATATTTGTATGTTAGCATCTAGCACAGGTCCAAGCATATGGAAGATATTCATAGAACAAGAACGACAATAGAAAAAGTTATAAGAAATATAAATCAATGACACAGTATTTGAATTTTTTATTTGGAATGCATAATGCTTCCCTCAAAATTCTAAAACACACACATAGAGTAAATCAAATTCAGTCAATTTTAAATGTGCAGGGAATGATAACATAAAGAGGATTTTTCTGTGTTCTTGTTTAAATTTCTTTATATTTATATATATATATACATATACACATAGTTGTAGATGGACACAATATATATGTATATACACATATACATATATATATATATATATATATATATATATATATATATATATATATATATTTAGTTGTATATGGACACAATATCATCATCATCATCTTCAAAGAATGAGAGAGGCTACCCATTCATTGTAAAAGGGGCAGTTCTGTTTCTGAGAATCCTCACTTTCCTAGGCCAGAGTGAGGAGAGTTATTTTAATAGGCTCTATTCCCTACTTAGAGAATCTCAAGATGTTTTCTTGAGATTGTCTCTTTTTTTTAACCAAGTGTTACATAAAGAGAAAAGTAAAGTATGTTTGAGCTCACCTTTCTCATGTCCTACTGTCCACCCCTTTCTCCCAGTTATTAAAGCCCCATTCTTAGAGAATCTGCTCTCTGCTGAGTAGCGGGGCCTACATGATTGGGACCCCCGGAATAAACTTTCTGAACTAGGTCTGCAAAGCTAACTCAAACTGAATCAGTCAGTTTCTTTCTTGGGAACCTCCAACAGGGACAGTAGGACTCGTCAATCTCTGGAGGTGCTTAAATTGAGGAGAAGGGGTACAAGGGAGGCTCTGGTCCACCAATGACAGGAGAAGAAGAGAAGGCTTGTGATAAAAAAAAAAAAAAATGATGCAGGTAAACAAAAGCACAGGCAAGAGACTTTATGGCCCCAAGCAAAAGGAAAGTCAGATAAAGAAGAGTTAGGGATACTGAGAAGTTCTCTTGGTCTCCAGAGGTTTCCCAAGTGCTTTGTCCAATTCCTAGTGAGGGCTGTATATTTCTTTCCTTGGTTTGGTGACAAGTCCCTACATTCTTCCAGTAAATCCTCCTTTTGAGTACAAGTTAATTTGAATAGCTTCTATTATTTGTAATCAAAATAGTGGTGACTTGTTAGAGTCTGTAAACAAGTCAAAATAACACCTGGCATTTTGCCAGGGGAATGTTAGAGTTCGTAAACAAGTCTGGATGGTGCCTGGCAAAATGTCAGAGGGAGTGGTTTGAGAAGTAACAAAACCGAGCCATTAGGTGTAGAGATTCCTGATTGGTTGACTGATGTATCTAGTTTATGCTAATTAGATAAGCTGTGTGGAATGTATAAATACTGCTCCTGTCCTGCAATAAAGGGCTCCTACTCCTGCTGTATCAACGTACACAAGTTATTCGTCACCCTCCGCTTATTTTGCCCAGCCAGCCGGGCTGCGGCAGTGACTAAGACACAAACACATAGCTAGCTGCTCACTCACCTCCTCTTTAAGCCATTTCCTAAGCACTCACTACATGGAAAGTACTACACTGGGTGCTCCTCCTAGGGAGGCAGGAGAAAATAAGATTTGACACCAGGCTCTGCCAGTAAGGAGCTTTTTGGGAGAAAACAAAGAATTAAACTGTAACATGGTTTTAGAAAGAATTTAGGTCAAGTTTTTTGTAAGAATTTTTTTAAATTTTAAAAAATGAAAAGTTTGATGTAGTATAGAATAAGACCAAATTTATTTACCCAAATTTCATATAATTTGGAAAAAAATACATAAAACACTACCATTAGTTATCATGCATATGTTCCCTTGTTTATATAAGCTTTGTACCACTATGCAAAGTACACAATTTATTCACAATACATTGATGTATTACCAATCCATATTGTACAGTACATAATTACAGAATGTGATCATATATACATATCCAGTTAGGCTATAATCTGTGGGAGATTTAAAGGATTTTAAGGTTAACCTTCCCCCACCCCCATTTGAGGCAGGGTCTCATTATGTTGCACAGGCTGGTCTCAAACTCACGGGCACAAGAGATTCTACTGCCTCAGCCTCCCAAATAGCTGGGATTACAGGCATGTGCCATTGTGCCCAGCTTCAAGACTAACTTTAAGTGTAATTTTCAACTTATATGCTAACTTTAGATCCTTGCTTCACATGTGACTCTGCTTTGTTTAACAGTTACTTTCCTTAGAAAGCACTGTCACAGATCCTAGCATTAAATAAGACAATTATAAACTTGTAGGTAGATATGATCTATGACAACTGGTGGGTGGTCTAGTTATCTGTTATGTTAACCTAACAGCCAAATGACCAGAAATACAGTGTTCTTATGTTTTGAACCAAAGCCCCAAACTCAAATTAGTGGCCCAAAGAGTCACTTGTTACCAAAGCTCCATAGTCACAGAACTTCAATATAGAAAATATGACAAAATAGCACATCATGGGCCCCAACAACTTCTTTCCTTTTTTCTTTCTTTTTGCTACTGGGGATTGAACCCAGGGGCACTTTGCCACTTCGCATCTCCAGCCCTTTTTGTTTTTTTATTTTGAGATAGGGTCTCACTAAGTTGCTTAGTGTCTTGCTCAGGCTGATCTGAAATTTGTGATCTTCCTGCCTCAGCCTCCAGAGTCACTGGGATTACACGTTATGTATCACCACACCAGGCACCAGCAACTTATTTTCTGATATTTTAATCATCCTTGATTTGTTTATAATTTTTTCAATAATTAAGGTGTTTCAAGTTGAAGGTTATTCAACTTGTTTAAATAATTTTACCTCTTTAGTGTCTTATCACTCAAATTCATTAATAAACCTAAAAGCCTATCAGTTGTTTGAAATTTATCTCTTTCTCACTTGCTAAACAGACCCACATATTATCTTTAAATCAGAGAAATTTTAATAAAAACTTTATAATACTTAAGTCACTGCACAGTAGGATGTACCTGTAGTCCTAGGTACATGGAGAGCTGAGGCAGGAGGATCATTTGAGCCCAGGAATTTCTTTAAAAATATATTTTTTTCTAAACTTTCAGTCATTAATTTTTCTCTAGAACTTCCAAAATACTTTTATAAATTAAACTTTTTCCCTTTTTGGCAAAATGTACAGAGATATCTGCAAATATCTTCTCTAAAGTTACTCCCCTTCTTTTTAAGGCAAAGTAGAAGGACAAGAGAGCTATTTTCGCTGAACTGTAACTTTTGAGAGCAAAATGATATGAATGTCAACTGGTTGAATGTGATTGTGTCCAAATAATTCTCTAGCTATTTACAACAGCTCAGTTAAGTATCAAGATCTGCAAAACCATAGCCATAATATTGTTGAGAATTGCATATACTTCCTACCTTTAAGAGGCTTAAATTCCAGAGCTTTCACCATGGAGTTCCTGGCTATACCCTAAGTCCAAAAGTAATAGTGAAAATGCCAATGTCACTTCCTGTACACCAAGTCTTTGTAGAAGTAATTAGGAGACTACATTCTGATATCTTTGATTAGTCATTCATACTTCTATTCTGCTTCCCTAACACAATTAATCAAGAATTGCTGGAATAAGCAAATGAAAAGGCTGAGGGTAACAGAGAGAAGCTGAAACATAGTGACACTGCTGCCAGTGAAATGTGGCTCCAGGAGTTTACATGCTAAGATCTCATCAATTTAACCAATTTCTTGAGTTTCTGTTTTGGATCAAGAGATATGTAAATAACATAAGAATTAATAAAAGATGCTTCTTGCCCTTATGAAGCTCACAGTACAGCAGCATATTACACTCAAATGTCCAGAGTGAGAAAGAGATACAGCTCTTTCAGTAAAGCTTTTCACTAAAGTTCCTCAAGGGTAGCATCTACTTCCTTGAGTTTATTTTTATATTCTGCAAATATTCATGGAGTGATTAAAAAAAGAGGAGTTTTATTCATTGTTATGCTAGAGCAGGGGGCAACAAACAGCAGAAACCAGAAACTATGCAAACTACAGAAACCATAAAAAAAATCTAAAAAGAATAGTATATTTCATGACATGCAACAATTACATAAAACTCAAATTTCAGTGTTCATAAATATAGCTTCTTCAGCTATATGATTGTGGCTGTTTTTGTGTTAAAAGGGCAAAGTTGGGTAGATGCAACAAAGACAGCTCACAAAGCCTAAAATAACTTGTTACCTGATCCTTTATGCTATCTGTCTTCATAAGAAAGTCTCACCCAGGTTGGGTGTGGTGGCACACACCTGAGAGCTCAGGGGGCGGAGGCAGGAGGATAGGGAGTTCAAAACCAGCCTTGGCAAAATCGAGGCGTTAAACAACTTAGTAAGACCCAGTGAGACTCTGCCTCTAAATAAAATACAAAATAGGGCTGGGAATGTGGCTCAGTGGTCGAGTGCCTCTGAGCTCAATCCCTGGTGCCCAAAAAAAAAAAAAAAAAGA
>NW_026000229.1:16869503-17003999 GCF_001458135.2 Marmota marmota marmota | reverse complement strand
CAAAAAAAAAAAAAAAAAAGAGTCTCATCCTCTACACAAGTGGTAGAAGATGGTCCAAAATATATCTTGGGGTGGTGGTAAGAGAGATGAGATTCAGTAACATTCCTGTAGACCACCAAATTGAATCTTCCTTACTTGTTGTATCTGGGTACTCCAACATCAACAACACTACTTCTTTTGAGGATTCATAAAATGTACCCAGTTATGATAGCAACAAATGAACTGATCCAATTGGCCTGGTCCCTGAATAATAATTTCAAGTTATAGGAAAGGTAGCAGAATACAACAGTTACTAATATGGCATTATGTAAAAATGTGGATGTATAACCGATGTGATTCTGCAATTTGTATTTGGGGTAAAAATGGGAGTTCATAACCCACTTGAATCTAATATATGAAATATGATATGTCAAGAGCTTTGTAATGTTTTGAACAACCAATAAAAAATAAATAAATAAATAAAGAAGAACTAATACCAATATAAAAAAAAAATTTCAAGTTGACTTACCTTTGCACACTAGGCAAGTACTTTACCACTAAGGTACACTCCTGGCCCTGTTTCACAATTTTATAGAACAAATACAGATACAGCAATTTATTTATTTTTCTTAAACCACATATATTAAATTGCCTGTGCCCAAATGTGCCCTCCAAACTGCACAGAATGCTGTAGAGTTGTGGAAGTAAAGTATTCATTCTCGCAAAGGAGATTCAAGTTAGCATAATTATATTCAGGGGAGCACATTTAGCACCTTTTGAAAAAAATAAACATCTCTCTCAAGATGACAGATATAATGGGTTCACCAAAGCTGGAATTCTGAGCTACTGAGCCAGAGAAAGGATTGGCAAACATTAATTCACTATTGCTGGAGAATCCATCAATAATTCCTCAAAACCAAAATGATTATTTCTCATCTTAAAAAAAAAAAAAAAACTCTAAAAGAGTGAATATTATCTTTTTTGTTGTTGTTGTTCTTTTTATTGTTTTTCCCCAATGCTGGAGATGGAACCTTGTGCATGATGCTAGGCAAGTGCTTGACCACTGGGCTACAATCCCAGCCTTTTTAATTTTCTATTTTGAGATGGAAATTTGTTAAGTTGCTGAGGGTCTTACCAACTTGCAGAGGGTTGGCTTCAAACTTGGAATCCTCCTGCCTCAGCCTCAAAAGTCAGTGGGATTACAGAATTGCCAGGCTGGATACTTCCATTTTTACAGGGAATGAGATCTTCAGATTCAATGTAAACCAATACTGCCTTGTGTTTACAAAGCATTTTCCCCTTAAGAATTCAAGACCTTTATAGATATTACCTCATTCAACACCAGCAGGTCTGGTGCATGCCTGTAATCCCAGGGACTTGGGAGGCTGAGGCAAGAGGATCACAAGTTCAAAGCCAGCCTCAGCAATTTAGCAAGGCCCTAAGCAACTTAAGGAGACTCCGTCTCAAAATAAAAAATAAAAAGGGCTGGGGATGAGGCTCAGTGGTTAAGCACCCTGGGTTCAATTTCTGGTACCAAAAAACAAACATAAAAAAAAAAACCCAAAGAACAAACAAACAAACAATAGTATGTCTGTAAACTCAAGAAACAGAGGAGATTTCCTATTATATAAATAAGGAAACTGAGGCACTCAGCAGGGGCAAAGAGTTAACCATGGATCACACAGAAAATAGTGGGAAAAACCTGGCCTGAACTTTTTTTTCCCTTGTTCCAATTCTTAGTTTTCTCAGATGATTCACACTGCCTATAATTAGAGATGGCAATGTGGAAATCTTCAGTCCTCGAGACAGCCTCTTCATACTAATTAATATAATTTTTTCCCTGAACTTACTGGTATAGCTCTTCCCTTTATAATATCTCTAATAGAAAGACCTCTGGGAAATTTACACATGGCAAAAAGGGAACTAGTTTTTACTTGTATTGTTGTTTTTTTTTAACCAAGTTTTCTATTTTATTCTTTCTTCCTTTATGAAAACTTCATACTCAACTGGAGAACAAAAGGTTTTTTCCAAATTTTTTTCTTCCTCCCTTTTTATTTTAAACTGGAGATTGAACCCAGAGGAATTTTACCACTGAGCTACATTCCCAGCTTTTAAATTTTTTATTAGTTGTTAATGGATTTTTTGTTTTATTTTATATGTGGTGCTGAGGATTGAACCCAGGGCCTCATACATGTCAGGCAACAACTCCAGTCCCAGTTTTTTTATTTTTTATTTTGAGATGGTCTTGTAAAGGGTGGCCTCAAATGTAAAAATCCTCCTTCCTCAGCCTCCTAAGTCACTGGGATTACAGGTGTGTGCTACCACATTTGGCAACAATCAATTTACTTTCAAAACCTACAAAGCCCATAAATGGTTCTAGGGGTAACAAAGTTCTCTATGTCACAAAACTTAGAGAAACCGCGTGAATAGAAAATATGACTTTTTCACTGGAGGGAAGGAAAGGGAGAGTTCCAAGACTTTGCCCCAGTTAAATAATTTTACAACTATCTCCCACCACTGATTTATAATTAGGCAAGGGACTGATGAACTTAGGTACCTGAATCCAATAAAAAAAAAAAATCTGTACAAAAATGTGGGGAAAACATTCCAAGTTTGGGTCTGTTTACTGTGTGACCCTGAATAAGTTACTATACCTTCCCTGTACTTAAAAATGGGAGGGGGGGTGTGTTTAAATAATCACAAGACATGCCTATTTGATATTTAGCAAGTTCACTTGTTTTCTCTGCCCAATGAGATTTTTGCCTAGGCTTTGTTGTAGTTATGAAGTTTCAATAAGGATCTTATTGTCATTTCTTTATTTAAGGATTAGCATCTTCTTTATAACAGAATAGTCAACAGTCAATCAGAATAGCTACTAGAAAGCCAGGACATGACAGCCTAGAGTAAAATAAGCTGGGATATGAAATTTATTCCTAGAGTCCTTGAGACTTTTTCCAGGCAGGGTGAAGTAGAATTAAGTGTTTAACAAGGACACGATGAATTCCTCCACTCCTTTAGGATCACTCCAGAAGCAAAGAGATTATTGTAGTTGGTTTTTATTATAGTTCATTCTTTCCAAACACTCAGTGAACTGAAGGGAATTTACCATAACCTACTCTACCTAAAAATGTCAAAGCTATTGTTTAAAACCATTGCTCCTAATAGCTTACTCCAAGAACAACAATAAAGGCAATTTTACAGCTTCCGGTCAAATCAGAGTACTCTACCATATTTTATCTATATGCACTCTCACTTCTACATCTAGAGTCCTGTTTTCTTGACATTTGCCTAACCTCCCAACCCTAGTCCTCTTTTGTTTATGATTGCCCCAGCTAATTCATCCTTTCCTCCTGTGGGACTTCCTCTCCACTTCAGTTGCATGGTTGGTTCTGGTTTATTCATCTTCGTTCAGTTACTAAACATATAGTAGGCCTTTATCATGTGGCCAGACCATATCTAGATATGAATCTTCAACTTTTTTGTTTCTTTTGGTACTGGGAAATGAGTCTTGCACATTTGCTGGAAAATGTTCTATCACTAAGCTATTTCCCCAATTATTTTTCTTTTGAGAGTCAGTAAATTACCCAGATTGACCTAGAACTTGTAAGCCTCCTGCCTCAGCCTCCTGAGTAGCTGGGATTATAGGAGTACAACCACCTGCGCCAGGCTGAATCTTCACCTCTATTGTTCTCCTGATGTAGACCTGTTTAGGATACAGATTCCTGCCTATCTCTGCCCAAAACCTGTTATATACCAAGTTTCTGATTCTGGGTGCTAAAATATAAGCAAAATGGAAGATATACTGGATAAAGGATTTGTGGGATGGGAAATTTTAAAACGGTAATGCATGTACTTTCCTAAGTAAAAGATCATGAAGACACAGGGAAACTTAAAAATATTCCCACACAAGGAAAATACATTTGTCCATGGTGACTATAACACAATTAACAAAACACTGATGACTAAAAAAAATGATAAGAAAATAAGAAAGATGGTTACAATTCACGGGAATGCTTTCATCTGTTGATTAGAAGGCACATAGCCTTTAATTACCATGATTAAATGCTGTTCTTTTCTTATGAAGCACGCTGGCCCACTGCACCAAACACTGAAGCTGCTAGGAGGACAAGCAAATTCCAAGAAATTCAGAATTAATCATTAAATCCTGACTCCCAATCTTGTGTACTTAGAACAATCTATAGAAACTACATCTGCAAAGAAAAGCAGAATTGTACCCAATGTCAAAAGCCTCTGTGCTTGAAAAATCGAAACACTGTGATATTAGAAATGAAGCAAAAATAAAACTGAATATCTGGTTTAGTCAGAAGAGAAAATTTAAAACTTTTGATTTTTCATCAGTGAGGAAAAAAATACAATACTTTTCCATAGTGATTACATACAATTACAAAGTTTCACATTTAAAATTTTTGTAGCTAGAGCACTTGCCTAGCATGTGTGAGACACTGGGTTCCATCCTTAGCACCACATAAAAATAAAGAAATAAAAAAAGGTATTGTGTCCATCTACAACAATATTATTTTTTTCCTTGTATTAAATTTAGAAATTCTTCATCAATGGTAGGTTCAATAATTTAAACAGCAAGTTGCAAGTAAAAATGTATTCCCCACCTTTGTCATCTCATTTTGGGAAAACATACACTGATCTTATTTTGATTCACTGATCAGTGTATGTTTCTTTTGCCAGGATTATATTTAAAATGTAATTAACTTTTATGAAATCAGTTTTTGTCTTCAGAAACTGAGGAAGATGCCAAATATAAACATCTCCACAAGAAATATAACCAGGATATTTCTTGTATAGTAATGTATTATTTAAGGGCTTCTTATAAAATCTTAGGAGTTCAAATAGGTCTTACAACCAAACATTCTAACCTTCTATCTAGCACACAAATTTCCCTTGCAAATATGTAATATCCCAAATGTATAACTCTCAGTAATGACCACGCCCTAAGAGATAGGAAATTCTCTTATATAAGCTATCTCATTCTAGTAATGATTTTCTTTTCTCCTCCTGCAAAGAAAGTGTTTAGAAAGATAAACATGGTATTGTACCACTTTATTATCATATGTTGAACTCATGCCTGAAACTGTTAATGCATGGCTCAGGATAAATGGGCAGGAGGAGGTTGCTTGGGCTTTCTTACAGCTAGGCTATAATGATAGAAGACACAGGAGACAGAGAATAAACTCACTGGTACACTCATTTAAAAACTAGTTACTGTTATAACTGCACAGGGTAAAAAAATGAAAAAAATACTACAAGATTAAAGTAAAATCTTAAAAGCACCACCACTTCCCATTAATTTTCTTTATCATACTGGAGATTGAAGCCAGAGTGTGCTCTACCACTGAGCCACATCCCTGGTCCTTTTTAAATTTTTAGTTTGAAACATGCAAAGATGCAGTGGGTCTTGCTAAGTTGTCCAGGCTAGCCTCAGACTTCATCCTCCTACCTCAGCCATCAGAGTCACCAGGATTAAAGACATATGCCACCATTCCTGGAATGCCTCCCATTCTTATTCATGTTCTTAATTAAAATAATTTCTTTTAAATATCCATTCAAATACTTTCTATGCTTCTATGGACATATCTATAGTATATGTATTTCTTGCAGTATGCAAAAAGTACCATGCTATATTATTTTGCAAAAATTTGTCTTCCGATATTTCTTTGAAAATTTTTGTTTGTTCTAGAATCATTTGGAATAATTCCTTTTTTGTTGTTCTAGTTAGCTATACATGACAGTAGAATGCATTTTGATACATCATACATAAATGGAGTATAACTTCTCATTCTTCTGGTTGTACATGATGTAGAATCACATAGGTCGTGTAGTTACATATGCACATAAGATAATAATATCTGATTCATTCTAGTACCCTTCCTATCCCCATACTCCCTTCCCTCCCTTCACTCCCCTATGTCTAATCCAAAGTACCTCTATTTTTCCCTACCAGTCTCCCAACCCCCCCATACCTTATTGGGAATTAGCACCCACATATCAGAGAAAACATTTGGCATTTGATTTTTTGGGATTGGCTTACTTAGCATAATATTCTCCAACTCCATGCATTTACCTGCAAATGCCATGGTTTTATTCTCTTTTAATGCTGAGTAATAATCCATTGTGTATATAAACCACAGTTTCTTTATCCAGTCATTTACTGAAGGGTATCTATCTAGTTGGTTCCGCAATTTAGCTACTGTGAATTGTGCTGCTGTAAACATTGATGTGGCTGTATCACTATAGAATGCTGTTTTTAAGTCTTTTTGGTATAAACCAAGGAGTGGAACTGGGTCAAATGGTGGTTCCATTCCAAGTGTTCCAAGGAATCTCCATATTGCTTTCCAGACTGGTTGCACCAATTTGCAATCCCACCGGCAGTGTATCAGTGTGCGTTTCCCCGCACATCCTCACCAACACTTACTGTTGTTTGTATTTTTTTAATATTTATTTTTTAGTTTTCGGTGCCACAACATCTTTATTTTATTTTTATGTGGTACTGAGGATCGAACCCAGCGCCCGGCGCATACCAGGCGAGTAGTTATGATTTGCATTTCTGTGATTGCTAGAGATATTGAATATTGTTTCATATATTTGTTGATTATTGTATATCATCTTTTGAGAAGTGTCTGTTCAGTTCCCTGGCCCATTTATTGACTGGGTTATTTGTTTTTTTTGTGTTAAGATTTTTGGGTTCTTCATATATCCTAGAGATTAGTGCTCCATCTGATGTGCCTGTGTTAAAATTCTGCTCCCATTCTGTAGGCTCTCTATTCACCTCACTGATTATTTCTTTTACTGAGAAGCTACTTTTTTAGTTTGAATCCATCCCATTTATTGATTCTTGATTTTATTTCTTGCGCTTTACGACTCTCGTTAAGGAAGTCCAGGCCTAATCCGACATGATGAGGATTTGGGCCTACTTTTTATTCTATTAGGTGCAGGGTTTCTGGTCTAATTCCAAGGTCCTTGATCTACTTTGAGTTTTGTGCATGGTGAGAAATAGAGTTTAATTTCATTTTGCTACATATGAATTTCCAGTTTTCCTAGCACCGTTTGTTGAAGAGGCTTATTCATTTATTTTTTTGTGGTGCTAAGGATCAAACCCAGTGCCTCACACAAGCAAGGGAAGTATTCTACCACTGAACTATAGCCCCAGCGCCCACCCCACATTTTTTATGGCCATCCTCAAGGAATATTTTTATTAATAATTTGGTAACAATCTAAAACGGCAAGCTTATTAAATCTTCCTAACTTCTTACTGCCACTGAACTGCTTACTGCTGACTAGGCTCTGAGATATAAAAGTTAAGAAGCTGTAAGCCTTGTTATCCAGGAGACTATAATCTTATTGGGGGGAGGAAATATGCAGTTACAATTTAAAAATGATCAATATATAATCACCAATAGGCTAAAACAATCAGAATTGAAAAACATATTTCCAATATTTAGTAATAATGGGTTAAAATAAAATTATATTTGAAGTGCTCAGAATGAATTCAATAACTACAAAATACAAAAAGCCTTGATTGATGGCAGCTTAAATAAAAAAGTTTTACAGGTTTCAGCTTAATACAACTCCATAAAAGCGTTCAGTCAACTATGTGAAATAGCTGTAATAAGCTAATGTAGGCCAGTAACCCACTGTGTCTACATTATCCAGTTACTTAGGTGTTGTATGAAACTCACTTAAGAGAAGCCTCCAGGGAAACCCCTGTTAGATGTCTTCTCCCCTTGCTGGAGCTTTGTCTCTTAAAGCTTGAGCTTTGCCTCTCTTAAATAAATCGTACTCCTTTCACAAAGAAGGAGGAGGAGGAGGATAAGAAGAAGAAGAAGAGCCTCCAATGGTCTATCTACTCCTTGTTTTCAGTGCACAGAGAATGCTGAAAATTCAAGACTCTGCAGTGATCAATATTTAGAGATTATGAACCCAGCAATACAGATTCTATTCCTACATAACAAGTTAATGAGATTTTTTTGCCAACTCTCCACCTCCTCAGCTTTATGCAGTGCTGGGGACTGAATCCAGGCCCTTGCACATGCTAGGCAAGCACTCTACCGCTGAGCCCCAAGCCCTCTTTTGCTTTTTGAGATGACACTTCTGGGCTCAAGTGATTTCCCACCTCAAATTCCTGAGTTACTGGGACTCCAGGCACATGGCTATTTGGCTCTACATTGAAAAGGGAAGCCTGCCCTGATCTTGTGGTTATATCTAGAAGGATTTACAGAGGAAATTCTGTAAACTGGCCTGGTCAATTCCCCCAGGCCCAGCAAAACTTCTAAAATGGAATGGATTAAGCATAACTTTAACCTGTGTCTTAGATTTGTGAGACATGTATATGTTATCTTAAGTGGGCTGTGGTAATTATCACTCTGAAATTTATGAAACTCAGAAAAATATGATACCAGACAGAATATAAGGGGAACAACAATTAAAATTTAGTTCTGAGGAAACATAAGCCTCAAGTTATCCTTTAAACTTATTTGCCAGTCTCGGATCTTATGCCAGGAACATTACATGTTTAAAGATATGGTCAATCAACAAATATATGTCAAGAGGCTACTGTGAACAGGAACTTAAATTAAATTCAATGAAAGACAAATATCTCATGGCCTTCCGAGGTTATGACTATAGCTGATTACTGCCAGGGTCAGGTTACAAGACTTGAATAAAATCCAAGGGTTCAGCTTTTGATAACTATTAGAACTGTCAGACTGAGAAATAGTATCAGACCTTACAGGGATATTAAAAAAAAAAAAAAAAAGCCATACTTTAATCTAAAAACAGCAATAAAGATGACAGCTCAATCAACAGATAGGAGGAAATAATAACTTATTTGGTGTAAACAAAAAAACAAACAAAACCAAAGGTTCTTATATAATTTTATATTTTAGAAAATAAAAATAAAATTCCTGGGCTGGGGTTGTGGCTCAATGGTAGAGCACTTGCCTCACATATGTGAGGCACCGAGTTTGATGCTCAGCACCACATATAAATGAATAAAATAAAGGTCCATCAACAACAACTAAAAATAAATAAATAAATAAATAAATAAATAAATAATTAAAATTCCTTCAATACTTCAATTATACTTTCTTTCTTTTTTTTTAATTTTAAGTTGTACATGAACACAATACCTTTATTTTTATTTATTTTTATGTGGTGCTGAGAGCCAACCCAGTGTCTCACATGTGCTAGGAAAGCACTCTACCACTGAGTTAAAACCCCAGCCGCAATAATACTTTCAATAGTGATATTTGAAATAGAAACTATGCTTCAATCATTCACATAAAACTATCACACTGAAGTAAGCATGAAGTAGAGGAATTTCTACTAATATCAAGTAAAGAAATTAGTTCTGAACAATTCACGTTCTATAGGTGTAGCCTATTTAGAGTTGGTAGCATTTGATTAGTCAAAGTATTTTTCTGGAAGCCAATAACACTTTAGAAATTAGAGCTTGTAGGTTTAAAAAAAAAAGACTTAAAAAAAACCCTTAATTTTCAAAAATCACCAAAGGCACAGGTTATCACAATCATATGGACAGCTCTCTCAAATTAATGAGAACAATGGAAAAATAACAGGGTTATGTTATTTCAGAAAGTATCTCAATGCACTAAAATATAGCTTGCAAGTTATCAAGCTTTTCTCCTTTCCCTTAGAATACATAAAGAAATGAAAAGAATGAATGAACTACCAAAAAAGCCAAAATCTCACACCAGGTATATTTGAAGCAAGGAAAAACATTTGAAGGCTGATCAATGGGCAAGGGCATGGTATCGCAAATCCCCAGTTAACTTAACTGCCCTGCCAGGAACCAAATAGCAAGGAACTTTTTAGTTAACTGTTTACTTACCTATCCGGTGAGCAAGGGACATATGGTCTAATAGAAAGGGTAAACCAGACCAAAAAAAAAAAAAAAAAATTACATAGGTCAGGGTTTCCACTAAGTTATGTGGAAGGAACAAGCAAAGAAACTTGAACTTACCTGCACTGCCGAGCTGCTTATAAAACCTGTACTCTAAATGAAGCTGTGGAGCACGTGATTTTATTGGTTCCTGAAACCCAAGGAAAAAAACTGTGATCAGATTTAGACAAATGGAATTTTTCTATTCCTAGATTTTTGGAGTAAACAAGGGCTGAGGTCACTTAATGATTTAGAGATGATATTCACATATGATATATGCCTTTTCTTATCACAATTTGTCTTTGAAAGTACAGCTAAAAGATGATGAGCAAGATTACATACAACCCCTTCCATGGATAGTCAAATAAAATTAGATTATCCATGAACCATCATTCAGGGACAGCTCTCTCAACATAATATACTTTTCTGAAATGTATTTTCCCAGGAAACCAGATAACAATTTTTAAAAAAAAAATAACAGCACCTATTTCCTGATAGTTTTATTATGAATTTTGAGTGGAATATTTATTATTATTAGAAAAATAATACATGCTTCAAAAAATTTAAATACACAAAAACTAGGAACAAAGTAAAAGTAATTGGAGATCCTACCACTTTGAAGATAGCCACTATTAACATTTTGGTAAATATTTTTTCAAGTATTTCTTTATCCATGTATTTATACATACTACAGACTCACAAATAGGATTTTACATAAAGGAAATCACAGTATATCTGCTCTTCAGTAACATTCTTTCTAACTGGACAATGTGATGATGATGACATCTTTCCATTACAGTAAGTAAAGGTGTATAATATTTTTCATAGTTCAAGTATTCCCATGTGTGTATGTGTGTATATACACTAAATTTGGCATTCAATACTATGAACAATGTTGTTAGAAACATTCTTACATAAATTTCATTTTACATTTGTGAGAATTAAAGACAATAATTTAAATATGTAATTTTAAATAATGTAATATTCTCATTTCTAAAAACAAGAGTATTGGAAATAACCCAGAGCTGGGTGCAATGGCACATACCTGTATCCTAGCAACTCGGGAGGCTGAAGCAGGAGGATCTCAAGTTTGAGATTAACCTCAGCAACTTAGTAAGACCCTGTCTCAAAATAGAAAATAAAAAAGGGCTGCGGATATAGCTCACTTGGTAGAGTGCTTGCCTTGCATGAATAAGTCCCTGGGTTTAATCCCCAGCACCAGAAAAATAAATAAATAAATAAATAAATAAATAAATAAGGGCTGGGGATGTGGTTCAGTGGTAAAGCACCCCTGGGTTCAATCCCCAGTACAAAAACAAACAAGAAAAACCCCAGAGATAAAGCAAGCAAACACGTTTTGCTCTATACCAAATATAAAGAACTGTATAGTTAATTATTCTGACTAATAGTATATCAGGCAAATTTCTAATAATGCATAATGCAACCAAACATGCTATAAGATAGGGTTTCCCTGTCCCTTTTGTATTCTGGCAAAAATCACCAAGAACATGATCTCTCTTTTAAAAACTCAACATCAACACACCTGTTAGGATAGCTATTATAAAAAAACAGAAAATAAAATATTGTCAAATGTTGTGGAGAAATTGGAACCCTTAAGATTGTGAGAATGTAAAATGGTGTAGCTGCTATAGAAAATGGTATGATGATTCTTCAAAAATTAAACACAGAATTACTATGATGCAGCAGGGTACTGTGGCGCACACCTGTAATCCCAGAGGCTCAGGAGGCTGAGGGAGGAGGATCACAAGTTCAAAGCCAGCCTTAGCAATGGTGAGGCACTAAGCAACTCAATGAGACCCTGTCTCTAATAAAATATAAACTTGGGCTGGGTATTTGGCTCAGTGGTTGAGTGCCCCTGAGTTCACTCCCTAGTACCCCCCCCCAAAAAAAATAGAATTACTATGATTCAGCAGTTCTATTTCTGGGTATATATATACTCCAAAGAATTGAAAGTAGGAACTCAAATAAATATCTACACACCCATATTTTTAACAGCATTATTCACAATATCTAAGTTGTGAGCAACCCAAGAGTCCATCAACAGATGCATGGATAAAATGTGATATATATATACACGTGCTACATGTAACAACATGGATGAGTGTTGCAGAAACTGTGCTAAGTTAAATAAGCCAGTTGCAAAGGACACACATAGTATGATTCCACTTATATGAAGTATTGAGTAGAGGAAGTATATCAAATTCATAGGAAGCAGAACAGTGATTATGAGGATTAGAAACAGGAGAGACTATGGAGTAGTGTTTATTGGGCACAAAGGTGCAGGTGGGGAAGAAAGTTCTGGAGACAGATGGTGGTGATGGTTGTACAACAATGCAAACATGCTTAATGCTACACAGCTGTACACTTAAATATGGTTAAAATGGTAAATTCTGGATATCATCCCTTAATACTTTCAAAATATTGTTGCCCATTTGATGGGTTGACTTCTTACAGTTAACAGTGTACCTGGATGTACAGAAGTTTTCAATATTGTTAAAGTTTTAAATTCAATTTGTTAATTTATCTATTTTTTCTTTCATTTCCTATAATTTTGGTGTTGTATCTAAGAAGTCAATGCCAAATCCAATGTCACAGCGCATTTTCCTTATGTTTTCCACCGAGTTTTATAATTTTAGATCTTACATTTAGATCTTGGTTCCAGCCAGTTAATTTTTGTATATGATGTAAAGTAAGAATCCAACTTTACTGCATGTGGATATCAAGTTTTACCAGCACTTTTTGTTGAAAAGACTGTTTCCCCTTTGATGGGTTATTTGTGCTATTTGTCCACACTCCAAGGAAGTAGATTCCACAGCCTTTCTGGATAATTCATATTGGTGTTCAACAAGTTTCATGGTTTGGAAGGCCTTGGTATTTAATTCAAATTTCATTACTGAAACATACCTATTTCTCTCACATCCTGGATAATAAGATAAAAAAGTTCCTGGATAACCTGTGAATACTATAATAGCTATCTTCAAATAACAAAACTACTGAATCATTTCCTAATCTTTCTTTCTTCAAGCAAAGTAATTTCAATTTATTTAATCTTTCCTAATTGGTCCTATTTTTTAACTCTTTATAATCTTTGAAGGCTCTTTTATGAAACCTCTTGAATTTTCTGCATTTTTTTAAAACACAGAATCCATCAATCACAGAATTCAAAAGTTTTCTTGAAGTCATAAAGTTTATCCTCCCATTTTTAGGAAGTTTTACCTAAATCACTGTAGGCAGGTTGGAAAAGAACATATATTCTTTGTTGGGTGTAAAATCAACAATCAGTGGAGGTGGACTTCAAGTTTCTCAACATTCTCATAGTCAAAAGAAAAGTATGTAATGCTAATAATAAGGTAGTAAGTTTCTTATTCATTTATCTCTTCAGATAAAGAGAGATCACTGGTGATAGTTTCTTCACTTGGTTGCAGATGTTCATCTATATCACCATCAAAACAGACAGTTACAGAATCTGTCCACTGGCAAAATTCACTGATGATAAACTTTTAAAGAACCAAACAAAAAGGGTGAATGAAGGTAAGTCAATGTGGAACTAGAGGTTGATAAAATACCAGGAAAAAGACAGTTCTGTCTGTCTCTTTAGATGATGACAAACATCTAAAGAGATTTATATCTAAATTAGATTTAAATCTTAACACCACAGATTTTTTTCTTAAACCTAATATTCTCAAACTTCATACTGGAAACCTTAATAGGAAATATTCAACCTGATCTTGGGTAACTCAAGTAAATAAAAGAAGCAAAACTCTTTAGAGTTTCAAGACTGAAAGTGGGTAGCCACCCCACATGTGTTTAGACTTTAGGGGATTTTTATCATAGTCTGAGGAACTGACACCCTTCAACCAACCTCTTTATTACATGGCTGTAGCCTATTCAGCTAAGTGGGGCTTCCAGGAGTCTTGCAAACACTCAGTCCATAGCTTAGAGAAGATCACAAGATTAGCAACATGTAGAGAATTTTATTTTATCCTTTTACCCTAGAAATCTGAGTAATGGGTAAAGGAGGGATTCATTACATTATTTTGTTTACTTTGTACATTTGAGTATTTTTAAAAGTCTTAAGAATTGAAGAAACAAGAGCCCACAATGAAGATCCAAACAAAGTAGAACCGAAACAGCAGTAGCAGGGCTTCCTTACATTTCTGTGCCAGATGTTGATTACATTTCCATAGACAGCTGGCCATTTGCCAGAATCACAGCTATTCTGGAACACACATGCCTGCCTGAAATTTTAAACTAAGAGCAGATGGCTACCTTGTAGGAGTGTGATGCTTAAGGCAATATTTCCTGTTACAATGAAAGAAGCTCAATTACTATCCTCATATCTCCCTTGGAGAATAAGCTCAACAGCAAGAGAGGAAGCCCACAGACAAGACTGTTAAGCTCTAAAGTGTCTTAATTTAAGAGTATTTGAAAGAGAAATGCCGTACTGAGATACACCTTACTAGATGAAATACATTTTATTTTTAGTTGAGGTTTTCCTTTGTATTATTTATTTATTTATTTATTTTTGATTGTGGGGATTGAAATCAGGGCCTCACACAGGCTAAGCACGCACTCTACCACTGAGCTATACCCTCAACACCTATTTTTAGCTTTAATTATTTTGCATGCAAAACAGAATAAAATAGTAATGAAAGGGAAGTAAAATGTAATGGTCAATTATGTCAATAACATGCTATATAAGCTCATCTATATTGATCGAGTAGTATGATCCTAGTAGAAATCCAGATAGAAAGAACTATTCCTAACAAAAAGCCTCAAAAGAAGTCTTGATAAATAAAGGGATAATAACAAGTATACAAAGAAATAAAACAAAATTTTGAAGTGTTTCAAGGACTTCTTCCTGTCAGTAGTCTCAAATAATCAAAGATTATTCCCAAGATTATTCTGAATAAAACTGAAAAGGCAAATGAGATGTACTAGTAGGGAACACTTACAGAACAAATTCCTGTAAATAAAAAACCATGATTAAATCTTTTAATATTCAATTGGAGAGGATATCTGACCTGCTTGCTACATGCATCACCACTCTTTCTGCTCACATCTCCCCAAGAAGAATTCTGAATACCAAACAAAATGCAAAATACTGGGTCCCCCATAAATTGGCCTAATCTAAGCTCTGCTCCCTGTCCATCCCTTTGTAGAGAACAATCTCCTAACTGTCATACAACAATCCTGATTCCTCCAAAAACTGACAGGCTGAATCAAAGAAGAGACCACACACAGCAGGTATGAATGTAATAACTGCAATTCATTAGAAAAGAACAGCATTAAATTATTACAAGATAGTTCCTCCAACCTTTAAATCTCTGACTTGCAACCAATAAACCCCAAATGTACAAGTAAAACAGGGAAACTTCCTAGTATTTTTACTAGGAGGATGAACATTTACACAGTTCCATAGAAACTAGTCATACAAATTATTCCATATGACGAAAAATGCTTTGGAGTCAACCCTGTTTCCAATTCGGCCACAAGGTATATTGTTTATGCTTGACAGCTTTTTAAAAAGACATTATTAGATGGTTGGATTTGGTTTTCTTATACTAAGTATATTAATGAACACCTCACACTAAAAAAATGAATCAGTCCTGCTCAAGAAAAAAAAGCAAAATTTCAAATGACTTTATCATTTTAAGACACCACTGTGAAATGTACAGAATCCACAGAATTACTAGCTCTTCAGCTTTTTTTTTTCTTCTTTCTGTACTGGGTATTAAACCCAGGAGCACACTATTACTAAGCTACATCTCCAGCTATTTCTAAGTTTGACACGGGGTCTACCTAAGTAGCTGAGGATGCTCTCAAACTTGTAATTCTCGGGCCTCAGCCTTCTGAGGAGCTAGGATGACAAGAATGTGTCACCATGCCTAGTTCTTCCAGCAATTTTTTTCAACTAATTTTGATTCATCATTGCTAGCACCACAGTTAGCAGCATCTAACATATAGTGTTATATAGTATACAGTGATTCATCACTGTAACACTATAATTGAAGAAAGATGACTATGTGGGATCATATGGAAGCAAAAAAACCCAGGTCTAGTATTTTAATGAATGCTTACAACTATTTCCTGTAAAAAGATATTAGCAGTGATAGTACAATGACTACAAACATTCTACTCACCAGTTTGATTGCTACATATTCATTGGTGTAGAGATTTTTACCTAAGGGAAAAGCAGAATGTATATGTTTAGTGACATTTCTTCTGGGAAATGCAAAGCAAAATTCTTAGCTCACAGGGTCATGAGAAAAGTCACATTCTCAATGCTGTTCACATACATGAAATATGATTTATAACTGAAAAACTAAACAGAGATAATGAGATCCAGCAAGAATAGAACAAGATCAGCTTAAGAATCTGAAATTTTAAACTGCACACAAGAGTTATTTTTAAGAAAAAGAGAAAACCAACTAATCTCCCACTCTTTTCTCTCCCTCTCCCTCCTCATCCATCTCTCTCATTTCCCAACTATTCCCATGAGGCAAATCAAGAAGAAATGCCAGAATTTCAAAGATAAAAATTTTAAACACTTGGCACAATAAACCAAACCCTCATTCTTTTTTAAAAAATATTTTTATTAGTCATTGTTGGACCTTTATTTGGATCTTTATGTGGTGCCAGAGCCCCCAAACCCTCATTCTTTAAACTGACTAGCAAAAAGGAATTTTTTATTTATTTTTTCTCCTGGCATTTAGTGGCAACTTTACATACAATAAAGAATAGTGTAAAATAAAATCAATTTTCCCAACCCCTCCTCCTTTTGGAACTCATCTATTTTCTGTAAGAAGATGGTTTTCAAAGCTGTTCTGACTGTTCACCAGAACTCTAGCTTTATATCTTTAACTATATACATGAAACATATCTTCACCTAACAACACTTAAATATCTTGAAGTTCTTCCTGAAATAACAATTTTTCCTTTCAACTTCACTACTTTCAAAAGAACAATCAATATTCTCCTAGACATCTATACTAAGAACTTGAAGTAATGATGGGATAAAAGAAACAACTGTGGCTTAGCCCATATTATAAGCTGAATACTTCTCACAACCCCCAACTGCCTTTTTATCCTTGAAGCCTTAACTTTCATTCTTCCCGAGTACTTAGTACATACCATAAAGTTAAGCCATTGCATTGATTTCCTATTGCTTCACATATATATGCATATATGTGTATATATATACACACACATTATTATGTGTGTATTCATATATCATTTATGAAATATATATATGCATTTTTTAACTGGTCCTGGGGATTGAACCCAGGGTCACTTTATCAGTAAACTACACCCAGCCTATTTTATTTTTTGAGACAGGTCCTCACTTAGTTGCTGAGGCTGGCCTAAAATTTGTGATCCTCCTTTCTCAGCCTCACAAGTTGCTGGGATTACAGGTATGCACCACTGTGCTTGACCTACTTCTTATATTTTTACCCTACCTTATCCAGCTACAGTATAAACATCTTGAGGGTAGGGATTTTATGTAATAATTGTCTCAATATTCTATAGTGCTTAAGACCACGTTCTGTACATCACAATCAAAACCTCGATTAAGTAATTTGTATGCATAGTATGACTATGTTTTAAATAATATACACAATAATTGTTACTTTTGATAAGCATAGTAGAATAGATATGCACAGAAAAGGATATAGAAAGATGTACATTAAGGTATTAAACTGATTTGTTCTGCAGCATTTTTATGATAAAGAAAACCATAACACTTCATTTTGGGAACAAAAAGTTGCTTGTAATACTCATTCGCATTTACCAATCTCTAGACAACAGAAACCCCTTTATAATATATCATTATACTTTTAATGCTGATATCAGGTTGCTGTGTACCTCTATGTGCTGAAGAATACACAAACTTAGGAATAATTCTGCCTGCAAATAACATAACAAAGGGGACCCACAAATTTCTAAACACCTAAAAACCAATGTAAGATGAACAACTTCATTTTTAAAGGAGGCACATTTTCCCTCTCTGTACACTAATTACAGGAAGCTTCTAAGAGTTACTTTGTATTTCTGATTCATGTTCCCATCAAACACAATTTTTAAAATATATTTTATGAAATTGTGAAAATCACAGTAATAACTAAGATAGGAAGATAAAAGGCAGTAAAAGTCAAATGTTAGGCAGATTAAAAGTTCAATTTAGCCCAGGATTTCTTCCATACCACATATGACACTGCACAAAGATTTTTCAAGAAAGTTCTTCCTGACTCTGTATAACCACTATTACTGTGACTTAAAATCAATTTTACCACAGAGCTGAATCATAATAACTTAACATTGCTAAAAGGAAAAAGGTCGGGTTTTACAAGTTTAAATTATAAACATGTTCAGCCATCTTTATGAATTGCTGACATTCTCCCCTCCCTAGCCTAGTTTCAACAATAAGAATTACTGGAGAATAGAGTTGTATGGGCACAAAATTGACCCCTTACTCATTCAGAGTACAGCATCCCTGTAAGTGTTAAAAATTCTTAATATTTGAAGTACATATGCTTTAAATTGATTTTCAATTCAACACACACAACATTTAAGGTGAACTGATGGGAGGAATAAACCTGGATTCTAATCTGTGAGCAGGAAGAGGCAATTACTAATTATAGAGGTTTGGAGAGCCAAAGAAGTCTCAGGAAGGAAATTCTTTCCTTTCTCCACCCTCCCCCACAACTACTTCAAGAATGAGTAGGATTTTAACAGTTGAAGAATGAGAAATGGTATCTCAAGGAGAGAAAAGTGCACATACAAAAATGAGAATGGAGATGGTATCTGCTGAGCGTGGTGGATGGTCTGGGGTGATGGACCAAAAGTTGCATCATAAGGATGAGTAAGGGGGAAAGGGGCAAAACGGTGGTCAGAGCAGAGGAGAATGGAAAAATAAGGCTGAGGTCACACTTGGGAGAGTCCTCAATGCTATTTTTTTTTTTTTTAAAGAGAGAGTGAGAGAGGAGAGAGAGAGAGAGAATTTTAATATTTATTTTTTAGTTATCGGCGGATACAACATCTTTGTTTTTTTTTTTTTTTGTATGTGGTGCTGAGGATCGAACCCGGGCCGCACGCATGCCAGGCGAGCGCGCTACCACTTGAGCCACATCCCCAGCCCCCTCAATGCTATTTTAAAGTTTAAAATGAAAGGTTTTAGGGGGGTAGGGTGGTGACATACTCAGATCTATGATTGTTCATAACTACTTATGAGGTAGTATTTAAAAATTAACTAGAAAAATAAATGACAAGAGGAAGGGCAAGAATATGACTGATCTAATACCCAAGATATGCTGACACCAGGTATCTAAGATGAGCAACACTCAGTTCTCACCCTTCAGAGATAGACTATAGTTATTCACACAGAGTCTTATACAACGGTGGCTCAAAAATTTGTCAAATAAATCAAATAATAAGTATCAAAACAGAAATATGAAAAAGTCAACAGAAGAACTTGGATAAGGAAGGATAACACATGTAGGTGTAGGCAGCACTTCAAGTGATCCCTGAAGGATGAACAAACAAGAGAGAATAAAAGGCATTTTCTATTAAAAACAAACAAACAAAAAAAAAACCCAATTTGAACCATGACAAGGAGACACAATAGAACATGCAGAACTTCATATACAGTGAGAGGATCCATATAATCAGAGTACACACTTGTGGGAAGAAATGGTGAACAGAAAAGACCATCAGGGACCAGCTGTGAATAACATGGAAGGCCGCTGCTGCTTTCTTTCCACCTTACTGTGTCCTGAACCCAAGGACACCCTACACTGTGCTACATCCCAGGCCCATTTATTTATCTGTTTATTTATTTGTACCGGGGATTGAACCCACCAGGGGTATTTAACCACTGAACCACATTCCAGGACCTTTTTATTTTTTATTTTGAGACAGGATCATGCTCAGTTGCTAAGGGCCTTGCTGAGTTGCTGAGAATGGCCTCAAACTTTTGATCCTCCTGCTGGGACTACAGAGGTCTGCCACCAGGCCTGGCCTCAGCCCTTTCTAAAAATTTTTTATTTTGAGACAGGGACTCTCCAGTTGCCCTGGTCTTGAACTTTCAATCCTCTTGCCTCAGTCTCCCGAGTTGCTAGGATGACAGGTGTGTGCCACTATGCCCGGCGAGTATAAGCTTCTTACTCTGAGGTATGCACAAACGAGTACATGGAGGTATTCCAGGGCATTTGTGTAATAAACTATAGGACAAATAAGACACATTATTCTTAAATCCTTATTTTTACTTGTACACTTGGGGAAAGCCTTTTATACATCAAAACAAACATTATAAAATTATACACAGATCTCTTTTGAAGAAAAAATAATACCAGAGTTAAAAAAAAATACAGGCACTTATGGATCTGTTTGTTCCGTATAAAGTCTCTGGGGTAACTGCCATTCCATGTGTCACTGTTTTCTTATTTCCTCTGTTCAGCAGGGCAGTCACTTTTTCACAGTGCATTTAATTTTCAACTATGCTTTCTGTTTTTAGCCCCTTCTGTACTCAATTTTTCTGAAGTTCCTAGTGTCTCCAATTCCTGAGCCTTTTTGGTATATTTAATAGTACACAGTTTTCTGTGGGATGCTAAGTCAGTTACCACTTACCTACCAGCTTTCTAGCTTCCAAAATTTTGTTAACATTTCTTAGGCTGTTTTTATGTTGTTCTTTTCCCATTTTTTTGGTTCATTGTAATTTAATGCTTTTTATTTTTAAAATTTTTTGTATTGGGGATTGAATCCAGGGGGTGCTTTACCACTGAGCTACATCCTCAGTCCTTCTTTTTATTTTGAGACAAAGTCTCCCTAAAATGCTGAGGCTGGTCTTGAATTTGTAATCCTCTTGCCTGAGCTTCCTAAAGTCAGTGGGATTACATGCATGCACTACAATGCCTGACTATGCTTTTTTTTTTTTTAAATCCCTTTTCTAAATACATTTTTCAAAGTTTTACAAGACCAAGCCAGTACTCAGTTCCATACACTTTCACATGTATTATAACTAGTTACATGAACATTTTTATTTCCCCTAGGCAGTGCATTTCCTGAGGAAAAGAATGTTTATCTCATCTTTTTATCCCTAGCAACAAACATAATATGACTATACTAAGTAACAGACATTTACTGAAATAAACAAAATTGACCTGATATAAAAAAGAGCAATAAAAAGGAAGGGTAGGTTAAAATCAGATTTGAGATAATCCTAAATCCAAATATACAAGTTTTGACATCATTCTTCAGCTTACTGTGAAATCACCAATCTTGGGTCAAGAGAAAAAGTAAATGATGAGAATTATATTTTAAATTATTAAGCTGGCCCCACTGCATAAAATAAAAGAGAAGGGAATAATTAGAAAGATGATGAATAGAATATTTTTATAGCAGAACATTTAATAAATAACAGCTATTTCACAGAGTGGTTCTAAGGAGTACATGATATAGAATCCAGGGAAGTATTCTGTAAACTTCAAAGTGCTAGATAAACCTAATTTTTATTACTTCTACTGTTATTCCAGGTATGAGGTAATAATTTCTGGAAGAGACTATATTAAACAGGAATTATATGCAAGGCATTTTGAAAAAGAAACTCACAACCTTCAGATTATATATAAATGTGAGGGATAAGGAAAATAGAAGGGCCAAAAATGATGTTCTTAATTTAAAAGCCAGAAGAATAAGCAATGATCATCCTACTCTACCATGATATTTTCCTACAAGTTCTCACTAAACTGAAAAGTGATAGAAAAATTATGAAATACCTCCTAGCTTCAATTTTCCTATCTATATAAAAGAAAGAAATACAATTTTTTTTTTTTTACAGTGCTAGGGCTCAAATCCACATACTAGGCAAATACTCTGCCACTGAGCTATACCTCCAACCCAAAAGAAGACAAAATGTAAGGAGGCAATCCACGTAACACCAAACATGGAGGCTCATAAATCACAAAATCATGGGTTACATGTGTTTGCTTACTTTCTCTGAAGATCACTAAGAACTGAATACACATCATCCTCTTATTATCCTAAAATTCCTGAGAAGTACTAGAGGTGACTCAAGAAGAATTCTCAGCTAAGCATTGTTCAAGTGAATTATTCTATTGGGGGACAAATGCATCATTAAAACTGAACAAGTTAAGTCAGGCCAAGTGGAGCACAACAGTAATCCCAGCTACTGGGGAGGTTGAGTCAGCAACTCAACCAGACCCCATCTTAAAATAAAAACTAAAAAGGGATGAGGTTGTGAGATGTAGCTCAGTGATACAGTGCCCCTGGGTTCTATCCCCAGTACAAAAAAAAAAAAAAACAAGTAACCACAATTATTCAAATTGCTATATTCCGTGATATATAGTACTCAGAAGTTTTGCTCTGGAAGAATTTAATTATAAAGATGGAAGGTTAAAATTCTACCTATTTAAAATGAGTAACTGCTTCAGCTTAAAAAATCAAAATGTATCAATAACTGTGAGAAAGGCAAGCAGTTTAATGGACAAGAAAATAACATCGATGAACTGGCATAATCCCAAGCACTCAAAGCTTTTAGAATCTGTTGCACAAAATCCACAATACTTCCCAAACTCACTTCCTGCTATGGGTTCTTTTATTGTTAATGGAAAAGAAACTACATTACATAGTAGTTTGGGAGCTTTAAATATAAACTCAGCCCTTTTGAAGCAGCAGCCTTGGATGTGATAATGCCCATAAAACCATCTCAATGAAGACTTCCTGTTTCAGTAAGTCACCTACAGAACAACATTTACCGTAAGCTTCATCAGACACAGCATTATTTCAAAGAACCAGCAGATCTCAGTTCTCAGAGCCACACTGATAAAGGAACATACAGCCTTAGGTTCCCAGTTTAGTTAGATCTCCAGCTGTCACATTTTCTTGCCCTAAAGTGAAAGTAGTACATGTATAAATTACTACTTAGAACTTGGGTAGGGGGAATCTAGCCAAATGAACTGTGGCAATTAGCAGTTAAAACGAGTAACCACATCTACATACCTCAGATTAGTTATTAGGTCTACTTAGGGCAAAGAGGATAGGTTGGCCTATTGCCTCTTCCACCCTGGGAGCATCTCTTTAAGGGTACAGTACAATTAAGAATAAGAAAATAACACAAAGGCTATGAACGGTGGTGCAAGCTTATAATCTCAGTGATTCGGGAAGCTGAGGCAGGAGGCCTACAAGCTTGAGACAAGTCTCAGCAACTTAGCAAGACCCTGTCTCAAAATAAAAAATAAAAGAAATAAAAAGGATTGAGGATGTTAGCTCAGTGACAAAATGCCCCTGGGTTCAATCTCCACTATTCACCCTCACCCAAAAATAACACATGGCATTACAATATTTAAAAAAAAAAAAAAAAGGAAAAGAAAAAAGTAAACCAGAGGAGTTTTTCATTTTCAGTTTTTAAAATATTTTTTTAAATTGTAGATGGACACAATACCTTTATTTTATTCATTTATTTTTTATGTGGTGCTAAGGATCAAACCCAAAGCCTCACACATGCTAGGCAAGCACACCAACCATTGAGCTACAACCCAAGGCCCATTTTTATTATCTTAAAATTATTAATATAATATACAGAAATACTATACAGAAACATTTCCCAAATAACAGCAAGGAAAATATTCCTTCCTTTGCCAAGATATTAAGGAATCAACTAGTTTACCATAGCACTAGTGACGGCACAGAGCATATTTACTATTAACAAATTAGATAATGCTAAAATATTTTTAAACTGCAGATTATTTTCTATTAAAGGGATATGAGGTAAATATGTATACTTGAATATTTATTTTAAAGAACATTTCAACCAACATATTCTTTGAAGAAAAAAAAAAGCACCATAAAGATGTATGAGAGTCTATCACACTTAAAGGAAAGGATTATTTCAGGAAATTTTTGTATACACACACATGTTGTTGTATACTGGATCACAATATAATATTTATTCTTTAGTGTGACTCATGGTCAAAATTAAATGCCATCAATAAAAAACAGAAAAGCAGTTTCAATCATTTAGAGGTGAAAAGATTAGGACAGTGATTATACTATCTTCTGTGACTTTCTTTAAGTATTACACATGATATTCTGATCAATTTGTTAGTTAACCAAAAAAAAAAAAAAAAGGCTGTTTCTAAGTGCTAAAAATCTGGAGTGAGGCTGGGTGGAATGAGTAAAGAGAAGCAGGTGCCAAAGAAAACAAAGGAGGTGGGTGTCATCTATGAATAGGGTTAAAGGAGGAGAATTTTTTTTTTTAGATGTATTTGGACACAATACTTTTATTTTATTTATTTATTTTTATGTGGTGCTGAGGATTGAACCCAGGGCCAGGCGTCGCTCTACCCCTGAGCCACAATCCCAGCCCACTGTGGACCACTTTTTAAAGGCATATTATTTACAAAGCAACTGTGTAACAATTTTACATTATAGCAGTGGGAGAAAAACTCAATGACCCCAGAAGGCATGACACTCTACAGCAGAAAAATACAAAATGTTTATATTTCTTAAAACTTTTATTGTTCAAAATTTCAAAGATCCATTCCCACACATTAACTCAACCACATTTAACGAATCAATTATTTTCAAACAAATTCCAGGTGTTATATCACAGTATACCAGATTCAGAAATGGATTCTATGAAGCAGCACCACCTTAAAGAAAAAAAAAAAAATCACCATCTCTATTCAAGAATTACCTTTGTTAGAATAGCTTAAAAATTTGTAGGCTGTGGGTAAAGCACTTGCCTAGCATGTTCATGGCCCTTAGTTTGATCCCCTGCACCACCAAAACAATCAATCAAACAAAGACCACATGGGAAAAAAAACAAAAGGCAAATCTCTGTTTTTTTAGTTATTGTAAGAAATTGAAAGTCAGGTGGTCCATTTTTAAAATAAGGTATTTAGCTTTAAATGTAAAAATACTGGGGATATAAAAAGAAAATCGGGCTAGGGTTGTGGCTCAGAGGTAGAGCAGTTGCCTAGCATGTGTGAGGCACTGGGTTCCATCCTCAGTATCACATAAAAATAAAAATATTGTGTCCACCTATAACTAAAAAATAAACGTTTAAAAAAGAAAACAGCCAAAGGGGAAACAGAACAAATGGGTGATTACTAGCACTTAACAGCTGAATGTGACAGATTCCTTGATGAACAGGTTACTCGACAAACAGGAGGTGAGGAGAAAGGTACAGCCTGACCAAAGTTAAACTACATATGTGCACTCACCCCAAGAAGGCTTTCCCATCACAAGAGAACAAACGGAGGTGGGGACAACTAAAGGTACATTTTTTTAAAAATAACCCCATAGGAGAAAGTTCAGGAAGACTGAATACCCTCTATTGTACTTAACCAAAGAGGAACTGGAGGAGGGACCCTGCACACTAGGAAATAAAATGCTGATTGTAATTGCTCTGGCTGATCCTGCTCCCCCAGACACCATATCTCGCAAGACTTTCATTAAAAGTCTCCCTTTTTCTGTACCTTTTGTCTCAGTTGGGTTTGAATAGGTGAGCATATTTCCCACAGTCATTTAAGTGATTATTTACACAGAAAAGAGTCATAAGAATGCAAAATGATGATTTATAATGTATAAGTAAGGATTAACCATAAATCATATAGCTTTATCTCTAGATTATTTGAAAATAATTTCTCAAATGTGATACCACTTAAAATTTTTCCACTATAATTCTAAATGTGGCTTCACAGGAGAAAAATCATTTCAGACCAAACAAAGTGATTACACTACTTCTTAAAAAGCCCAATGTAATAATGTATGGAGTTACATAATTACATTAGGAAGTTTATATATCTTTTTTCTTTTTGGTAATGCTAGAGATCAAATCCAGGTCTTTGCACATGATAGGCAAATGGTCTACATTGAGTTGTGTCCCAAGTCCTGGCATATCAATTTTGATTTAAGTACAAATCCTAACAGATATGTCCTTTTATTCCTAACAGATTTTGAAATATAATTCATAACACACAACACATACATTTAAAGTGTACCATTCAATGAATTTTAGTATATTCATAGAATTGTACAGTCATAATTACTACTAATTTTAGAACATTTCCATCACTTCAAAAAGAAACCCATACTCTTTGGTTATTACCTACCCACCAGTCGTTCTCTCTCTCCTCCTTAGGCTATAATAGCCCTAAGTGACCTGTATCTACAGATCTGCCCACTCTGGACATTTCATAGAAATGGAATTACATAATATATGATCTTTTTTGAATGTCTTCTTTCACTTAACATATTGTTTTCAAGGTTCGTTGATGTTGTAAAAGCATGTCTCTTCATTCTTTTTTATAGCTAAATAAAAAAGAATATTTTATTTCTATTCCAATGACTTGGTTATGGTTTGTGTTCCCTCAAAAGTTCATAAGCTAGAGGTTTGGTCCCCAGGGTGGCACTACTGGGAAGTTGTGGAACCTTTACAGGGTGAACCCTCGTGGGAGGTCCTCAGGTCACTATGGGCATGTTCCTGGAAGGCAGTTCTCAGGAGACTCTTTGAGTTCTCACTAGAGAGTTATTATAGAAGGGGCAAGCCTGAAACCTCCTATTCTCTCTCCGCTTTTGTATCCTGAGGTAATATAGCCATGGGATGGCTCTTGCCAAGTCTGTGCTATGCTATTTGGACTTTCAGCCTCTAAAACTGAGCTAAATAAAGTACTTTTTCTTTATATGTTGCCTATGTCAGGTATATTATTATAATAGATATTCAGGTAAGAATTGCCAAACCGTTTTTTCAAAGTGGCTTTAGCATTGGACACTGCCAACAGCAGTATGATGATAAGTCTGATTTCCATCCATCCTCCCCAGCAAACTCTTATTTCCTGATTCTATATGAAGTGGTAATTGTGGTTTTGATTTGTATTTCCTCAATGAATAATAATGTTGAATATCCTTTCATATGCTTATTGACTACCTTTTCCTTGTCTAAAAAGGATGTCTACAGTCTAGAGAAATGTCTATCAGATCCTTTGCCCATGTATTTAACTGGGTTGTCTTTTTGTTGACTTATAAGAGGAGTTCTTTATATATTCTAAAAAGTACCTTATTAGACATGATTTGAGGTATGAGTTTTTGTTTCACTTTTATTATTTTATCTTGAGACGTGGTCTTGCTAAGTTGCTGCAGGTCTTGCTAAATTGCTGAAGCTGGCCTCAAACTTTTGATCTTCCTGCCTGCCTCAGTCTTTTGAGTTGCTGATTAGAGGCATGTACCACTGTGCTCCAGCCTTGTTTGATTACTTTGAATTTTTTACGTTTTTGAATTTTTTATATTTTTAAATGTAAAAAAAAAAAAACCCAGAACATTCATTGGGTGGCTGGCTAATCATTGAAATTCTTAAGACTAGCTAGATGTTGCAATAGCTGACCTTTTGGGTTTAAGTTGTTGTTTCTTCACCTAATCCATTCCTAAATCTGTGGTATGCAATTTTTAGGTACCTCATTTGACCAGTCAAGGTGATAATTTTGTCTTTTAGTCGTGGCATTCCAGTTATACTTTCTCTCATGCTTGGCAGGCAGCAACATTTGCCACATATCAACTTCTGAAGGTAGTAGGCCTTAGAGCCACAATAGTAGCACAGTGTGTGTGCCTTACCACAATGCTTTCCAAAGGATAACATTCCCTATCTTGTCTTGCGTCAGCTGCTAAGACTAAAGAGAACTGATGGTTCTTTGTTTTTAAATTTTATTAGTACATTATAGTTATACATAATATTGGGGTTCATTTTGACATAGTTAAACAAACATGGAATATAATTTGCTCCAATTCAGTCCCCCAAACTCACTCCTTCCTCCTCTTCTCCTCCCTCCCCTTGTTCCCTTTCCTCTATTCTACTGATCTTCTTTTTTAAAAAATTGATTTTATTATTTTTTATAAATACACAACAACAGTGGAATGCATTACTGGTCTTTTTATATTTTTTTAAATTAGTGCATTATAAATATACATAAAAATGCAATTCACTTTCTTGCTCAGGATTGATTGCTTTGGCTACTCTGAGTCTCTTATTCTTCCAAATGAATTTGGAACTGTTTTTTCTAGTTCTATGAAGAATATCATTGGTATTTTTATGGGGATTGCACTTAATTGATATAATGCTTTTGGAAGTATGGCTTTTTTTATTTTCGGAACAGGGGAATTGAACCCAGGGGTGCTTAACAACAAAGCCACATCCCCAGCCCTTTCTTTCTTTCTTTCTTTCTTTTTTTAAAGGGGGGGGGGGCAGAGGGAGAGAGAGGGAGAGAGAAAGAATTTTTTTTTAATATTTACTTTTTAGTTTTCGGCAGACACAACATCTTTGTTTGTATGTGGTGCTGAGGATCGAACCCCGGCCGCATGCATGCCAGGCGAGCGCGCTACCGCTTGAGCCACATCCCCAGCCCCCCCAGCCCTTTCTTGTATTTTATTTAGAGACATGGTCTCACTGAGTAGTTAGGGCCTCCTTAAGTTGCTGAGGCTGGCTTTGAACTCGAGATCCTCCTGCCTCAGCTTCCCAAGTTGCTGGGATAACAGTCATGTGCCACCACTGCATCCCGCTGACCACTTTGATACTATTGTCCCTATCCAAGGACATGGGAGGTCTTTCCATCTTCCAAGGTCTTCTTCAATTTCTCTCTACACTATTCTATAGTATTCATTATAGAAGTCTTTTACCTCCTTGGTTAGATTTATTCTCAAGTTTTTGTTTTTTTTTAGGTTATTTTGAATGGGATAGTTTTCGTAATTTAAGTATGTTGATACTGTATCCTGCTGCATGACTAAATTTGTTTATTACCTCTAGAATTCTTCTGGTAGAATTTTCCGTGTCTTCTAAATACAGGATCATGTTATCATCAAACAGATAATTTGACTTCATCTTTCTATTTGTATCTCTCTAATTTCTTTCTCTTGCCTGATTGCTCTGGCTAGAGTTCCAAGGACTGTGTTGAATAGGGATGGTGAGAGTAGAAATCCTTATCATATTTCTGTTTATAGAGGAAATGCCCTCAGTTTTTCTCCATTGAGTATGATGATGGCTTTGGGTTTGTCGTATGCAGTCTTCATAATGTTGAGGTGAGTTCCTTCTATTCATAGTTTCTCTTGTGTTCTAAAAATAAAGGGGTGGGCTGGGCTTGTGGCTCAGTGGCAGAGCGCTTGCCTCGAACATGTGAGGCACTGGGTTTGATCCTCAGCACCACATTAAAAAAAAACAAAAAACAAATAGACAAAGATATTGTATCCATGAATAACTAAAAAAAAAAAAAACATTTAAAAATGAAGGGGTGCTAGATTTTGTCAAGTGCTGTTTCTCCATCTATTGAAATAATCATGTGATTCTTCTCCTTAACTCTATTTATGTGAATTATGTGTATTGATCTGTTTGTTGAACCAACCTTCCATCCCTGTGATGAAAACCACTTGATCTGATGCACTATCTTTTTAAAGTGTTTTTGAATGCACTTTGTCAATGTTTTATTAAGGATTTTTGCATCTATGTTCATCAGGGATATTGGTCTGAAATTTTCTTTCTTTGATGTGTCTGCTTTTGGTATCAGGGTGATAATGGCTTCAAAGAATCAATTTGAAGTGTTCCCTTCTTTTCTATTTCATGGAATAATTTGAGGAGGATTGACATTAGTTCTTCTATAAAGGTCTGCTAGAATTCAGCTGAGAATCCATCTGATCCTAAGTTTTTCATCATTGGAAAACTTCAATAGTTGTTTCAATTTCATTGCTTGACATTGGTCTAAGTTTTCTACATCCTCATGGTTCAATTTAGGTAGGTCTTATTTCTCCAGGAATTGTCACTATCTTCAAGATATACTAGCTTATTCTCTCTCTCTCTTTTTTTTTTTTGGTAGTGCTGGGGATTGAACCCAGGGCCTTGTACATGCAAGGCAAGCACTTTACCAACTGAGCTATATCCCCAACCCATATCACCTTCTTTTTTTTTTAATCTCTAGTTTTGTTGATCTGAGTCTTTTCTTTGTTTTGGTTAGTTTGGCTAGGGATTTATTAATCTGAATCTTTTCAAGGAACCGACTCTGTTTTGTTGATTCTTTGTATTTTTTATTCTCAAATTCATTAATTTCAGCTATGATCTTAGTTATTTCCTGTCTTCTAGAACATTAAATTATTTGGTATCTTTTTTTTTTAAACACATGAACACAGTGCTGTAAACATTACTTAGAATTGTCTTCCTACTGTCCCAGAGATTTTTTTTTAATACTTTATTTTTTAGTTGTAGTTGAACACAATGCCTTTATTTTATTTATTGTTTTATGTGGTGCTGAGGATCAAACCCAGGGCCTTCCTTACACATGCTAGGCAAACGCTCTACCGCTGAGCCACAACCCCAGCCCTCCCAGAGATTTTTGATATGCTGTATCTCTATTTCTTTCTAAGAATGTTTTTTATTTCTCTGATTTCTTCTATAATTCACTTCTCATCCAAAAGTGTTTTCTTCAATCTCCAGGTTTAGAATGGTTTCTGTTTTTTATGTCAATGAATATTGATTTCATTTCATTATGATCTTATAGAATGCAAGGAATTATCTCTATATTTTTTAGCATTTGTTAAGGTTTGCTTTGTGCCCCAAAATATTACTATTTTAGAGAAAATTCCATGTGCTTCTAAGAAGAAAGTGAATTACATTGTTAATAAATGAAATAATCTATAGATTTCTGTTAGGTTTTTTTTTTTTTTTTTAAGTTCAGAAGAGCCTTTACTTTATGTCTACATGAGTTACATAATGGTGAGAGAGGTTTGGTGAAATCACCCAGTATTGCTGTATCGTGGTCTATTTTACTTATGTACATGGAAGCACTGTTGTTTGGAATATAAATATTTACAAGCATTATATCTTGTTGGATGATTCCCTGAACCAGTATGAAGTGACCTGTGTCTCCTCATTAATTTTGGCTTTGCTTTCAGTTGCAATTTTCATGGTATACCTTTTTCCATTCTTTCATCTTCAGTCTGTGGGTGTCTTTGTAAGGTGAATCTCTTGTAAAAAACATATGGTTGAATAGTATGTTTTAATCCAATCTGTCAATCTATATCTTTTTTTTGGTGGGGGGGTGTTGCTGGGGATTGAACTCAGGACCTTGTGTATGTGAGGCAAGTACTCTACCAACTGAGTTACATCCCAAGCCCCTTCAATCTATATCTATTGATTGAAGAGTTTAGACCATTTATAGTCAGTGTTATTATGGAGAGGTGATTTTTATTTCCTGCCATTTTGATTTAATTTCTAATGCTTAATGATTATGAATTCTTTTAGTTTCTGCTTCTCATGAGAGGTTTTTATTTCATCTTAAATTCTGAAGGATGTTTTGCCATAATCTTGGTTGACATCTATTTTCTTTTAGAGCTTGGTATATATCATTTTAAGTCCTGGCTTTTAGGCTCTGGATTGAAAACAATCAGTTGAAATCCACACTGGATTACCTCAAAATATGACCTGCTATTTTTCTTTTGCAGCTTTTATATCTCTATCTTTATTCTGTTCATTAGGCATTTTCAATATAACGTGTCTTGGAGAGAATCTTTATTGATCTTGCCTATTTGGGGTTCTATATGCTGCTTGTATTTGAATTCCTATCTCATTCCTAAGATTAGGAATTTTTTGTTATTATTTCATTGACAAGATTTTGTGTTCCTTTAGTGTGTACTTTGGAGCCTTTTTCTACCCTAGTGAATCTTAAATTTGATCCCTTACTGTTATTTCACATTTCTTGAAAATTCTGGTTGTGGCCCCTTAACATCTTTATTATCAACTTCAAGTTTATATACTTTGTCTTCAAAATATGAGAATCTATATTTAAAGTGGTCTAACCTATTGGTTATGCTTTCCCATGTTATTTTAGCTCATTAAATATTTTAATGATAGTTCTTTTCTTAGCACAAAATTGCTTAATTCTAATAATCTGACTATATATATTTTTTTGTTCTACTATTTGGGCTTTTTGTGTCGTATCTAAGAATCCACTGCCATGGATTGGATGTAAGGGCAGTATGCTTATGCTTCCTTCTAAAAGTTTTACAGTTCTAGTGCTTACATTTAGTCTCTTTGATTTATTTTGCGTTAATTTTTGTATATGGTATGAGGTAAGGGTTCAACTTCAATCTTTTGAATATAGTTATTCAGTTATCTCAGTACCATTCATTAAAAAAATTATGCTTTCCTACTGAATGAACTGGCCTAAAGCAAATGACCAGATTCATAGCTGGATTCTCAAATCTATTCCAATGATCTGTGTATCTATTTTATTTTAGTACCACACTCCCTGGATCACTGCTGTTTTATAGTAAGTTTAAAAATAAAAACTGAGTCATCCAACTTTATTCCTTTTTTTAGTTGTGAATGGACCTTTATTTTATTAATTTACACCTGGCGCTGAGAATCGAACCCAGTGCCCTAAACATGCCAACTAAGCGCTCTACCACTGAGCCACAACCTCAGCCCCAACTTTATTCTTTTTCAGACTTTTTTTTTGGGGGGGGGGGGTTCTTCTAGGACCCTTGCACTTCTATATGAATTTTGGGATCAGTTTATTAATTTCTAAAAAGAAGCCAGTTGGTATTCTGATAAGGAGTATGTTCAATTTTTACATCATTTTGGGGAGTACTGCCATTTTAAGGATAGTAATCTTGAGATCCATGAACATGGGATGACTAACCATGTATACTTAGGTCTTCTTTAATTTCTTAAATGTTTTTACAGCTTTCAGAGCATAAAATTTACACTCATTTTGTTAAATTTATTCCCTAAATATTTTATTCTTTTTGATACTATTATAAATGTAACTCTTAATTTCATTTTTAGATTACACATATATCCTTTTGTATATACTGCAGAAGCACAAAGCATTATGTGTTTTGATTAAGTAGTGTTATCTTTTAAATGTCAACTGGAACTATTTTATACAAGTGAATTTTCCATAAGTGAACTGCCTCATTTATAATTAAAAAGGAATATCCTTTACAATGAAAATGTTTCCAAAGTTCCAGGTTTCAGAAAGAAAATAATGACTGATTCTTTTTCTTGATAAGTCTGGTCAGTATGAATAATTATATTACACCACTTGAGTAATGTTCTAAGGGGCTAATCAGGTAAATAAGGCTATTCTGCCCAGACTGTTCTCCTTTGTATAAATTTGTCCTCTCTCCTGTTATCAGTCTGTCAGTGATCACTTTGATATATTTATGCCCTTTTCCTTCGATTTTTCTTGTCTACAGAAGACTGAGAAAAATGAATAAGCTTATTAGAAATGTGTATAAAGTACAGAACATAGAAGCTTTAAATAACAGACTAAAAGTCTAAAGAACAACTTGGGAGAACACAGATCTTAACAATCTATTTTGGCTGCTAGGAGGTTTTATATTTTTAGTGTTGCTTTGGTTTGTTTCCTAGTCTTCAGCTTTGTTCCAGAGAACTGGGAGCTTGTTAACACAAATGTTACTATATTTAGTTTTACTATAACACTGCTAAAAATGTCAGCAAATGTAATTTATAATTCTAATTTATGTTACTACTAACTTATGCTCTACATAAATTTTCATGAAAAGTTCTACATTTAGCCTTGACTACATTTAAACGTGAATACCTTACAGTAAAATAAAGGTAGAAAAGTATATTTGTCATAGATATGTAAATTTCCTGCCCAATATATATTTTCTGCCTCAAATTAATGTATCCAATAAGCCCCAGAAGAAGGTATACTTCTGATAATAATCCATCTTTATGACAATGTTTATTGTATTATTTATTTAGCACACATAAAGCTAGATGTAACTGGAAACCCAGGTTTATGGTTAATACCTCTAGTAACCCACTTCAAGAAATAGAATGTGGTAGGGCTGGGGATGTAGTTCAACAGCAGAGTCCTTGCCTAATGTGTGCAAGGCCCTGGGTTCAATCCTCAATACTGGGGGGAAAATTTGTAAAAATTAAATTTCTAATTTGTAAAAATGGGTCTGCAGACTGAGGTTAAGAGTATTGCAAGTGTGTGGGCAGCCTGGGCAACTAAATGAGACCCTATCTCAAAATAAAAATTAAAAAGGGATAAGGTTGTAACTCAATGGTAAAGCATCCCTGGGTAAAATCCCCAGTGCAATGAATGAATGAACTGATAAGATATGTAAATAAATAAAAGTATAAGAATAAAACAGGAATTTAGTAAATAAAAAAGCAAAACCCAAAAAGTATCTCCAATTTTGTTTATATGAAAGTATACATACATATACATACATACACAAAAAAGACTTTGCTCCAAGTTTTTGTGATGATGCCTACCCTCCCCCAACCAAAATGCCCATATCAACAAAAATAAAACACCAAAACTTTATGAATTAGAATTATGCTAAATCTATTGTCGAGATGCTTAAATCTAAATAATCTACTCACATTTAGGTTAATTCATGTTTATTATAAAATAAAGTATAACAAGTACAAAAAGTAGCATCACAACTTCAAAAAGAGCCTCATTCTGCTAGATATTAACATGTTGGCTTCTAGTTTCACAATACAATGGCACAAACTACCTAGAAGAGCCCTTTAATCAAAGAAACACTTTTAGAATCACTTTAAATCACAAGGCAGTACTGTCTCAGTTTTTTGCCATCCCAACAAACTGGAGGAGCTCTCATTATTATTCTTTAGCTATGAGTAAGTATCACTGGATAAAACTGGTTGCTTCTAGTTTTTAAAAAACACATAAAATTTGCATTTTGGGGGTAAGGAGAGTAAAATTAACTCTAATTAATTTATCTTTTTTTGGGGGGGGGAGTACAAAGATAAATGTAATTCCTTCCCGTTTTTTTCATGACATATAGAATAATGTCCAAATCTACACGATGGCCAATACAGCTGGTCAAGAACAGGTTTTGCTCACATCTGTAGGCTATTTTTCCAACACCAATTCTCCACACTTAATACTACTATATACGTATTAGCAATATGCTCTCCAAGTAGCACTGACATTTTTTACATTTTCTTGTGTTTCATATTTCCATGTTTTGTATGGTACTGATTCTTCCTCTCAGAAGGTTCTTTCCTTCGTCCTCAACTTCTATCCTTAGTGTTTAATACCAGCCTTAAAGATTCAACTCAAGTGTATTTGTGCAGATTTTCTGGAATTTGCAAATTCCAATTGAGATATATTACTCTCTTCTTCTAAACCACCTTGTGTACATGAAAAAAATTATCTTTCTTAGTAGACTACACAAGAGTTATACATGTAATTCTCCAAATAGTGAACTCTATGAGAACAGAGTCCATATCTTATATACAATCTTTATATACTCAGGGTCTAGATAAATGCCAAAACACAGATGTTCAATATAAATTGTTAAATGAGTAAATGGCCATTTATTTATGAAAATCTACAAGTGGTCCTTTATTTGAAAACAGTACAGTGTTTATAATATCTTCCACTTTGATTTTATTCTAAATTTCAGAATTTGTATTTTGCAATAATTAATTTACTAATTTTCTTCTCTTCACTTTCTTGAAAATCCCTAAAGATTAAAGTTGGGGTGGTGAACCACAAAAACTAAATAGTGTTACTTAAAGATAAAGTCATTAGTGATCATTTTATACTTTATCTTTTCTTGGTAATAGGTAATGAATTAAATGTCAATGATTATCACCTTTGTAATGAGACATTTATTCTAATGTCCTTTTTAGACTTCAGCAGGTCGTATTTCAATTGCATACTTAATCAGTAAATGGGGTAAGACTACATGGTATAATAGAAATGAGTATGGGATACACCAGATCTGAGTTCTAGTTCCAATTCTGTGGTGAGGTGGTTGTTTTCCATTAACCAAGTCATTTAATTTCTAATTTATCTCATCATCAGCACAATGATCGCTGGACTGGGCAATTTTTATGGTTTGGGGGTTTTGGGGGGACTCGGGGGCTGGGGTTTAAATTTAGGGGCACTTAACCACTGAGCCATATCCCTAACCCTTTTTTATATTTTATTTAGAGACAGGGTCTCACTGAGTTGCTTAGGGCCTTGCTAATTTGCTGAGACTAGCTTTGAACTTGTGATCCTCCTACCTCAGCCTCCTATGCCACTGGGATTACAGGCGTGTGCCACTGTGCCTGGCTACTAAGGGTTTTTAACAGGTCTAAAACTTAAGTTACTTTGGTTGATCTGTTCTTTATATATCTATTAACTCAGTCAAAGATACCACAACCTTTTGGAAGGCCAGGACCATTCTTGTCAATCATTAAATTCATAGTCATCTTTTTCATGTTAACTGTTGCTAATCAAGTTATCAGATCCAAAAGTGAATAGTACAGAATTGAACTCTAGTTTGTGAACCACCAGACTTTCTTTCAACTCATTGCTAATTTAAGATAATGCTGAATCTTGATTCTGTTAAGCAGAGTATTAGCTGCCACACCCAAAGTATTGTATTGTGAACAGGTTCCATCAGTACTCTATTGTTCAGCACCAGTGATGGCAACGATCCATTAATTAATTCTCTAAGATAGTTAGAACTAGAAATCAACTTAATTATCACTCAGTTCACATTTCTACATATGTTATCAGAATATCACAAAAGTCCTAAATAAATGTCTTGGTGAAGTAAAAATGCATAATATAGAGAGACATCTAGTTTAACATGACAGAAAAAATGGAGGCATTTAACTCTATTCTTTTCCCCAAACCCCAGTGAAATGACAAAAGAAACAAGGACAAAGAGAATAGGTGAGGAAAGAATAGATTAGACATGTCAGCATTTAGAAGATGAGAAGTGAATAGACAAACAGTAAACTGACTTAGAGCTGAGATTACATATAGCAGAGAAAAGGAACCTAAATGATGGATCACCTACTGATACTGACAGCAATTTTATAATTCTTTTGGAGACTTTAGGGGAAGAATTAACGAAAGGTGTGTAGATAAATAAGAATAATATTTTTAAAAAATCAAATATGAATAGTTTATAATTCTGTGAGAAGGATGGTGTCATACTAAAAGGAAATAAAACTACTCTGAAGGCTCAGCTGTAAACAACAGTCTCAGAGCCATACTACTGTAAATGTAGAAAAATATTTTAACCAAAACTATGACAAACATATTGGGAGAACATGGAAAATGTATGTATGTGACAACAGATAGCATGTGTGAGAGAATCAATAAAAAAATAATAAAATCAATAAAAATAATGTTGAAAATAATAAAGAATAGAGTTCATAATTAAAAGTCAAACCACTTGCTTATAGAGGACTTAAAATCTTGAGCTAGGGCTATAGCTCAGTGGCAGAGTGCTTACCTAACATGTGTGAGACACTGGGTTCAATCCTTAGCACCACATAAAAATAAACAAAATAAAGGCATTCTGGTTCATCTACAACTACCAAAAAAATTTTTATATCTATGCATCACGGCTATTTTAATTAAGAATAAAATCAAATAATCAATCATTTTATACACACACACACACACACACACATATTTTAATGGGACTTTCTTGCCCTAGTAATCCCAGCTCAGAAAAAAATGGATTAAACTCACATTAAATGTTTTTTGAAAGACCACTATGGCTGGCAATGAGCTTCACTTCCTTTGTTAAAAGCTTTGACTTTTTCTTGAAAAGTACACCATAAGTTCAGTTTCCTCCTTAGGTTACATGATGACATTATGGAAATACTGATTCTTAATTTCCCTCATAACCAATTCTTTTTTTCTATACACTTGTTTCATAGTCCTGGTCAACAATTCCAAATTGTTTAAGCAAGCATGGAAGTTTTATCATTAAATTCTCCTGATTAACTAGCCATGATACCAACACATAATCTTCATAGTATCATATCTATGATACTTCTAAAATTACCATAACAACATGATACAGACTGTGTTTCAGCAATTATGATTGAAACTCTTCACTCCTATTTTTTGGATAAACTATACTATTGTCAAAAAGAACTCTTCTTGGGGCTGAGGTTGTGGTTCAGTGGTAGAGTACTTGCCTGTGTGGTGTGAGGCACTGGTTTGATTCTTTATTTATTTATTTTTTAACACTTATTTATTTTTTAGTTGTAGTTGCACACAATACCTTTATTTATATGTGGTGCTGAGGATCAAACCCAGGGTCTCACACATGCCAGGCAAGCACTCTACCACTGAGCCACAACTCCAGCCCCATGGTTTGATTCTTACTGCTGCATATAAATAAATAAAATAAAGGTTCATTGACAAACTACTATTAAAAAAATTCTTAAAAAGAACTCTTCTTTGAGATCTCTTAAAGCTATTTTAACTCCAACAAATTGTGTTGGAGTTAAACAAGAATATGATTCCAAATAAAATTTGAACTATGATACTACTAGACACAAGAATTTTATATATACATTTGATGTTCAACTAAGAAATTTAAAAATGCATTTTGTCTGGAATTGTAATCTCCTCACAACATATTGTAGAATGAAAACAAATAATATAATTTATCACATACCTTTAAACTAGAAACCTAAAATAAACTTCCCGTTACTAAGGGGAAAAATGTGTTTTGTCAGTTCTCTAATTTAAATATACACAAAGACTAACATGTGTGTGTGTGTGTGTGTGTGTGTGTGTATCCATATCACCATGCAAAAATTTGAAAACCGATAAATCTAGGTGACAATCAATATATGACAGATATTCAACATCCTTGTCTTTTTATTTTTCTGGAAGATTGAAAGTTTTCTTCATATAAAGTTGAGAAAAATCAAAACCAAACCAAATTTTCAGAAGTGTTATGTATTACATATGAAATCCAAATGCTCATTATGTATATCAAGCACTGTTTTAAATAGGTATATATTATCTGAATTAGATCTTCACCACAAATCTGTGAGGTAGAGATTACCATCTTTATTTTACAGAGGAAGCAAATGAAACTCAAAAGGCAATCTGACTTCAAGTAAAGGAAAGACAAGACTTTGACACTTGTTTTAGTTTGTTCCATCCACAGAACCTAAATATTTGCAAATTTAAAATAAAACTTAATGTTGCAAAAGTACAATGTATTATTTGTATTTAGCTGGTTGGAAGAACTGCTGAAAGATAAAATTTTATTTGTTTAAAATGTTAATATTTAATGAAAAGCATTTGATTTTTACAAGGCCTTCATTTTCAAATGAAGAAACATCTTTAAATTTTCTTTCATCTTAAACCTATATTCTTTAAAATGAACAATTTAAATAAAAGTTAAAACAGCAGAGCCATACCTTTCAGAAAAAAATCTTACTGAAAGCACAATGTATAGAAAATAGATTTAATATGGAGATTCCTGCCTGCTTTATTTTTCCTTTCCTAGTCCCATGGTGTGGGAAATAGAGTCTCTGAGACTTTAAGGAATATAACACAAAACCAATTGCTTTAGACAATATTAATCAGTACTTTTATTATTATTATTATTTTTTTTTTGCTTTGTTTCATAGTAGTACTGGGGATTGAACCTAGGGGTGCTCTACCACTGCACTACATCCCCAGCCTCCTTTTTAATTCGATTTTGAGACAGTCTTACTGAGTTGCTGACATTGGCCTTGACTTCACACTCAGCTTGTACTTAATGTACCTTTGCATCGTTAATCAGATATGAAAGATAGAAAAGGAGAGGTCAATTCTTTGGGCCTCCATTTTCTTGTAGGTAAGCAAAAATATTCTCTAACCCTACTTCACAAAGATATTATCAAGATTATTAAAATTATATGCAAGGCTTTCTAGTCTATGTGTAACAAAATTGTAAATATACACATATCCTTTGACTCAAAGTATCCTACTAGGATTTAGCCTAAGAATATCAGGGATGCTCAATACACTCTTTATTAGAATATTATTAAAAGGGAAATAATTTATATGTATAGAGATTAGCTAAATTAATTATTGAATATATAGACATCAAAAATGAATTATCCACATTTAAGTTGCAATGATAATATGTTCAGTGAGTATGAAGTGATAAAAGCAGGTTTATAGCACAATTTGACTATACTTCTAAAATATGTGCTGATATACATTTTTAAATTCTGGAAAATTAAATCATAAGTGAATTTAACTCTTTTTGGCAATAGGCACTTTTTTTTTTTTAGTTGTTAATGGACCTTTATTTTTATTTATTTATATATGGTGCTGAGAATCGAACCCAGTTCCTCACACTTGCTAGGCAAGTGCTCCACCACTGAGCCACAATCCCAGCCCCAGCATGTTATTCTTTAAAAAATGTGCTTTAAAGGAATCTTTTGGGCTTTTGTTTACTTCTTTTTTTTTCTGATTACAAAAGATATGTGCTCGGTTTTAAAAAGGCAGGCAATTCTGTGTGTTCTTCAAACACTTTCTCTTCCAGCATCCCTTCTTCTCCTAGTCATAAAGGTTCTACAAAGTATCACCTCAGTATCCATGATCCTGAGTTAATGAACACTCACCTACCTGGTGATGGTGTCTTAATCTTGTATCAAGCCTAAACTTTCTCAGATACACATTTCTGCACATGTGTCACACATTCTTAAAAGTCAGCATATTCACAAACTATCTTCCCTTTCCTTCCCCCCCACCAATTCCAGATGCATATTTCCTAACTCCATTAAAGGCTTCTTCGTTCATATGGTCTCCTGAAGCTGGCAAATTTGATTCTGTCCACTCAAATAACTAGTGAACAAATTCTCTCTTTCATGACATTTCTAATTTACCTCTTCCTTCGTCCATCTCATTGCAATTTTCAAAGCTAACTAAGGCCCTGCTGTTTCTGACCTGGACTACTCAGCCAAACATTTCTTGAGCATCCATTATATTTCAAGCACAGTAAAAGGAGTTGAGGATATAAAATTAATAAAGCAAAGTGTTGCCTCTCAACCATATCTTAGAACGGGGAAATATAAGAAAATACAATGCAATAAGTACCCAAATTAGAACAAAATCAATAAAACATCAACTCCTTTCCTATATGATCTAATTATACAACTATCTAAATTAACTTTCTAGAATACAAACTAGATCATGTCACTCCTCTGTTGTAAAATCCTTGATGATTCTCCCCAATTGCCTATAGGAGAAAGTCCAGATGCTTTAATACCATGTAAACACTTCACAATCTGGTCCCAATTCACCTAACAGTTCATCTATTATTTTTCTTTCACTTCACATCCTATGACCTAATCATGTATAACCAGATGCTGTTCTGATAATATGCTGAGTACTTTCCTAACACCTAATGCTTGTGCATCCTGCAGTAGGAGAGAGCCCTTCTTCCTTGTGCCCAGCAGCAGAAACCCTGTCCTATTATCAAATGAAACCTCCTTTCTGAATCATACATTAACCTTTTCTCCCAATGTTCCCCAACTCCCTAGTACTAGGAATGTCCTGAATCAAGGAGAGCTCTACCATGGAGCACACTCCCATCACTTTTTATTTTTAATTTTGAGTCAGGATCAAGCTAAGTAGCTGAGACTGGCCTTGAATTTGCAATACTACTGGCCCAGCTCCTAAGTCACCAGGATTACAGATATGCAGCACCATACCTGGCCCAATGTAGTTTTTATACAATGTATTATAATACCTCTTACATTGTGTTGCAATTTGTTTGATATTTTTTCCCTCTCTACCACTAGACTGTGTATCCTTAGTGACAGAGATTACATCTCATATTATTTGTACCCTTCCCAAAGTCTAGTTTTAGTAAATATTAAAAACAAAACAAAACAAAACAAAAAAACTGTTAATGATAGGGGGAAACAGATTTGCAGAGAACTAAAATATACTACACATTTTTTTTGTTGTTGTTCTCTGTCTGGAAGCCATGGGTATACCTAAAACACTAAGGTCACTACCTACCACCACTGATAAATACGTGGAACACAAAGAAGACTGTGTTTTAATCTTTTCCCTCTTATCTATCTAACTAGGATTCATCCCACAAATAACAGTAAACAATACAGAGAGAAATCCTGCTCACCAAGGGCTTATATTCAAGTGGGAAGAGGCCATTAAAAGGTAAACAATAAGGGACTGGGGTTGTGGCTCGTTCGAGACCCTGGATTAGATCCTTAGTACCACATAAAAATAAATAACTAAAATAAAGGCATTGTGTCCAACTACAACTAAAAAGTAAAATATTTTTTTAAAGGGTAAACAATAAGTAAGATCACAAATACTGATCAATGTGGTGAATTTAAAAAAGCAGTCTGATGGAATTAAGGGTGCTTAGAGAAGACACATGCCACTTTAAATGGGAATAGGGAAAAAGTCACAGGTTTCCTCGAGAAGGTAATTTTAGGAAAATAATTATGCAGGCAGAGGCAACTGAAGAGAAATACACTTGGCTGCTTGAGAGAGAGTAGAGACAATGTGTCTAGAAAAAGAAATAAGTGAGCTGGGCACAGCAGCACATGCCTATAATCCCAGCAATCCCAGAAGCAGGAGGAATGTAAGTTCAAAGTCAGCTTCGGCAATGTAGCACGGGCCCTAAGAAAGTGAGACCCTGTCACAAAATAAAAAATAAAAAGGACTGGGTATGTGGCTCAGTGGTTGAGCACCCCTGGGTTCAATCCTGAGTACCAAAAAAAAAAACACCAAAAAACCAGGAAATGAATTTGGAGAAGGAGGGCCTTTGTAGTTGGAACCATGGTGGAAGCCTCAAGACACCTACTTGGGTTTGGCATTTTCTAGTTTACTAGTTCTATTGTCTGCACAATCATCTACATTCTCATAGCAGGACAAGAGAATAACGGAATGGGGTTCACAGCCCACTCTATTGTTAAGCAGATGCCAAATGATCCTCAAAGTACCTCTCTTCGTTTCTGCTGATCAGAAGTACTACTAGATATAATGTTGTAAAATATGGTCCCAGGGCTAATGAAAACATGATAAGCACAAAAAATAAAACCACTTTAAAAGAAATACAAACTTCTATTAACTATAAGACAAGTCACAGAGAATGATATCAAAAGTATCCTAGATTCATTATAGGAAATAAATACTCTGTTACTTTCAAAATACATAAGATTTACAAATATATCCTTTTAACTGAATGAATTTTTCCATTCCCATGTAAACTTGTAATACAAATCTAGATCTCAATGATTAAATAAACTCCCAGTTTCACCTAGCCAAGGTTTTTCTTTACTTTTACAAAAATTAAAAATTATGAGAATTGTACAAACTGATATGCATTAGAAACTCTCAGCAGTAATTTTGTGAATGTTTATGCCATTATTTATTTAATGCAAGTATTACTGAGATGGTAAAACAAAGTCAATCCATTACATAAATGAATATTTGTGAAACTAGTTGCTAAAGCAACAGAGTAGTTGCTAGGAAGTCAACCAGTGTGAAATTACACATCTTACTCCTATTCTCAGTAGCATCTGCTTGGCTTGCTCACTCGAACATGAACAATCCTCTAAATATAAAGACCCTTTCATTATCCTTGTAAGATCTTAAAATTCCAGGATGCAAGCCTTCCACCAGCAAAAATAAACGCATTCTCGGTATCACTACACTCAATACCTGTATCCAATGATCTCTGGCTAGTGTAGTAATGTTTCCCTAAGGCTCTCTAAGGCAGATCAGAGGTAAAATTTTTTTTCTCGTATTTTGCAAGATCATCAAAAGCAGCAGAGGCATCAAACAATAATCATCTCATGTTCCCTCTCTCCCTTTCCTCCAAGGGCCAAAGTTTCTTAAAATGAGTCTTCATAATAACCATGGCCCCAACAGCTATGAAGCAAAAGAAAACATTTTAGTCTAAAAGGGGAAATGTTTACATTCTGCAAGCTGATCCCATTCATAAGGTCTTTATCTTCTCTTCTCCACTCATATAGGATAGCTCATTAAAATGTATATAAATACCCTATATACCTTTTAATCAATCCCATCTTTAAACTGGTTGTGGTCGTTATTTATTATTTCACCCACAGATTCACACTTGGTTGGAAAATAAAATTGCATGATTTCTCCCTGGAGTTCTATCTCAATCTTAATGTTTGGAACTCCAAGAAACTGTTTAATGGAAAACTTCTCTATACAGGATACATAGTCTTGCGGACTAAGTCTGGGTATTACTAAGGAAGGATTTACTCTTCTTTTTTCAGGGTAGAGGTTTGAATTAAAGAAAGGACTTACAACCTTCTTAAAGTGTGATTCGAGAAACAACAGTATCTGCATTACATGGGAATTTGTTAGAAATGCAGAATTTAGGGCTCTACCCCAAACCTACTAATCAGAATCTGGATTTTATTGATAATTTGGGTGCTTATATATCATAAAGTCTCAGAATTGGTGAAAAACTTTAAAGCCTATCACACATAGACCTTGAACAATAAAATTATGACTCATAAACTATAGTCCCCTTCACAAATCCTTTATTTCTTATACCAACAGGTCCTACTTAAGAGAAACTTCCCATAAAACTATAAACTGCTTGTCTTGAAACACATCAAGCTTATTATAGCAATTGTTGTTAGTGGAAGCCACTGACAACTGATTTCTTACCTAATCTGAGCTCTCCGAAGTTCCCACACCCTATCTTCTTGCCAACCCTGAAGTTGGGTCCTACCATAAGAACCCCAGAGGATGTCGAGGAGCCAGATGGTCGAGAGCAGTGTGCACTCCTTTGTGCCATGGGTTTAGTTGTCCGTTGTCTTTCATCCTTTTCCCTACTAGGATGGTCCATGATCCTACACGACAAAGTCTCTGTATAACGAGTAGCCTCAGTGTGTATACCTCTCTTCAATACAAAAGTATGTCCAAATAAATCGTAGTCAGAGAAATATAAGGAGTTCTTTTGGCACCATATTTATGTTTCTAATGTATCTCCAGGAGATGAAAAACCATCGATTAGTTCCTGTAGGACATGTAGTCTGTAGGTCTCAAGCATAGGAGGACATTTTATAACCTAGGTAAAAATCAAGAAAACATGCAGTTAAAAATTAAATTTTGAAACAAATTGAGAAAGACACCACTAATTAGAATGGATCCTATCCAAAGATGAACAGTGGATAGCTTCCTGAAATAGGTTTTGGTTTCATATCCTCCAACAGTTTAACCATCTGGATTAGTTATTCATGTGTTAACATAAGCTCAGTGGGCTGCAAACTATGGAAACTAAGGAAACACACAAGCCTTTACCACAAAATAGTTTCTTCTAGTAATGTACCTATGACCACTATCCCCAAAAATATTCGTTGGCTTCCTCATCACAGGCTAACAGAAAGATCTAGTGAGGTTTGAGTCAAGTTAAATACAACGTGGACAATTTAATTACACGTTCTCTTCTTTTTAATTTATCTAGAATTTAACCAGAAATGAGGTTACTCACTGCCTCTCTTCCCCATTCCATCATTTATCAAGCACTGGCAGCAATTAGGCAATCGGAAGGAATTCCCCAAACCCTATTAGTACTAAGTGGCCATAGACTAGAGCTTTGAAAAGCTCAATTTTTGGTCTAGCTTTTGATGTGGATTTAGCATGCCATGACAAGACTTTCTAAAGGAGATTCATTATAGAAACTCAAAGAGAAAATAAAGCCAAAAAACTAAAAAATCTTAAACATAAATAACATTCATCCCTACCAGAATTCCCCAGGTTCCCAATTCAGGACTGAACTTATCACAAAAGGTTACAATGAGATCATTTTGATGCTATATTTGATAATCCAAATGAATATCTGTAATATTATGTTTTGGTTTTTGTACATGGTTTCTGGTTCATTACTCCTATAACCCTTGTTATTTCCTAAGTGATCAAAATAATGTTGGGGTGCTTTAGACCTCAGAGGAAGGCCTCAGAAAACAAAATATTACCTTCCTTTTGCCCTCCTTCCACCTGCTACTTTTTCTCCCCAAGGCAAGCCATAAAAACTGAGTTTCTTTTCCCCAAGGCAAGTTACATTGTGAGCTCTTAGAACTTCCCACAACCAATCTTCTCACCAGTCCTGAAGCTGGGTCCTACCATAATTACCCCAGAGCATATCTCCTCTCCAATGCAAGTTCCCTAGCCCCTACTGAGGAGCTGCTGACCGTAAAGAAATTCTCTGACCAACCTGTTTCACAGATGATCATAATATGCCCATTTCAAAAAGTGGGAGGGAAGAATGCTTCACAGAGAGGCAAAACAATCTGAACAGACTGGCTTACTAGGTTTCCCCACTGTCAATTATTAACATAAAATCATACCCTTTTGTCCAGTAACATTTCTGAACCCTCATCCATGCTTCAACCATGCCTACACAATGAAGTCTTCACAAAAAAGAAAAAGGACAGAACTTGGATAGCTTCTGGATAGCTTTTAACATAACTGTAGACAGGGAGATTCCTTAAATGGTGTTGTACCACCTACAGAGAGCAGGAAAATCCTGTACCACTTGCCCTATACCTCACTCTATATATCTCTTCATCGTATCCTTTATAATAAACCAATATATGCATTTCCCTGAGTTCTGTGAGTCACTTAATAGAATGAACCCAAGGAAGCGGTTGTAGAAAGAAGCCCTATTGATAGCAGTCACTCAGAAACAGAGGTAAAACAACTCAGGGCTTAGGAATGACATCTGATGTGTGGGAGAACGGGTTCATCTTGGCAACTGTTTCCTCATTTTGTGGGATCTGATGCTATCTCCCGACTATGTCAGAACTGAACTGAATTAGGACATGGACAACCAGATAGTGTCCACTGCTATAGAAATACTTGCTTGCTTGCTGGTTGGAAGAAATCCCCATACCTTTAGGGGTCACAGAAGTCTTCTATGTTGATTATTGAGGTGTGAGAGTAGAAGAAAATCAGTTCTGTTTTCCCAACTCAATACCCTTAAGAAAAAAATACTTTTTGTCACATGTTAAATCCATGTTTATGTTTCACTTTCAAAACCATTCTCCTAGCTGGGCATGGTAGCACATGCCCATAATCCCAGTGGTTCCTGAGGCTAAGGCAGGAGGATTGCCAGCCTTAGAAATTAGCAAGGCCCTAAGCATCATAGCAAGATCCTTTCACTAAATAAAAAAAAATAAAAAAGGGCTGAGGATGTAGCATGTAGCTCAGTGTTTACGCGACCCTGGTTTTAATCCCTGATACTGGAAAAAAAAAAAAAAAGAAAAAAAATTCTCCCCAAAACTTTAAGAGAACTGAACAATTACTTGGTTATCATTACTAGTACATAACACAGCAAAAATATCTAGACTGTAAGCTTTCTGAGGACACTAGAGATAGGATATAATCACAGGTACAAAGCTAAGAGCTGACTGTTCAAGTAGGTACATAATCCAAAAATATAATATTTTTGCTTCATTATAATAGTTAAAATTACTGCTTACTCATCTCTTTTTATTGAGATGAGATTAGCAATTACTAGATTTCCTATATGAACAATATAAAGGATCACAAGTTTGAGGCCGGTCTGCTTCAACTCCCTACCCACCACACACACGCAGTAGCTGGGATTACCTGCACCACTATGCCTGGCTTAAAGTTCTACTTCTTTATCACCACCCACTGCTCAAAATGATTTTCTGGTCCCCATTTATAAACTCTGTAGCTTGTTACTCGATGCCCTTGAATATCAACCATCTCAATCCTCTTTTTAAATAGTACAACATAGGGTTGATGATGTAGCTCAGTGGTAGAGCACTTGTCTAGTATGCATAAGACCCTGGGTTTAATCCCCAATACCACAAGAAACAAAAACAAAAACTACAATATAAATACAAAGAATACATGCCTTATACCTAGAATGGCCTCTTAACTCTTCCATTTGCATTTAAGGCTTGACTCAAGCTTAACTCCTGGGTTAAACCTTTTATAACCAATTTGCCATTTACACGTGAAACACCACTGTCTCTATCCGTCATTTGTCATCCACCATGTACCAGATTATAATTATGCATACCCTAATATCTAATTCGATTATAAGCTTTTAAGCTTAGGGATCCTGTAATATCTCCTTTAGTTTCTTACATATAATTAAGGTAGTACTTAATAAATATTAAGTTTAATACTTATGTTGGATTTGTTCAAGTATTTGAAAACAGATTTCAGTGACAATCAAATGTGTACAAAACAGAGAACTAGAATTCATCTATTAAGAAGCTAATATTAATTCACTTAAATTCAGTGTTAAGATATGTTAGGATTTCCATTTCACAAGAATATTATATAGTTTATTTACAGTACTAGTTGGTAACATAAAAAAAAAAGCTTAAGAAGGAGGTTAAACAATACTGAAAGTAAAATTATACTATAACATTAAAAAATGGTTTCTAAGAACAACAGCAAAAAACAAACTATGTTTATTTCTTACATTATTATCTCATATTATTTCTAGTCCTTTTTATTCCTCTAAAAAAAAGTAGAGGAAAGGGGGCTGGGGATGTGGCTCAAGCGGTAGCGCGCTCGCCTGGCATGCGTGCGGCCCGGGTTCGATCCTTAGCACCACATACAAACAAAGTTGTGTCTGCCGAAAACTAAAAAAAAATATAATATTAAAAAAAAAAAGTAGAGGAAAGAAATTATATACACGTAGTAAGTATGTGTTTATTTTTCTAATGAATAACCATTTGACAATAACTTGTAACTTATTTATTAAACATGTTACACACTGTGATGAATCAATATTTGAATTTTTATAGTCAGAGCAGCAAGTTCCTAAAGAAACCTCAATTCTAGTGGTTCCTATTCATTTAGGTATGACTAAATGAGAAGAAAGATGAGATATTTTTTAAAAGTATGAAACTCCACATATTTTTTGAAATCAAAAGTTATATCTTGCTGGTTTGGTGATGTTTGCCTATTCAACACAAAGAAATGATAAATGTGCTAAGCATGGTGACACACACCTATAATCCCAGCTATTTGGGAAGCTGAAGCAGGGGCATTTTAGCCTCAGCAATTTAGTGAAAACTTGTGTCAAAACATAAAAAGGGCTGGGGGGGGTGGGGTGAGTGGTAGAGTGCTTGCCTACCATGCACAAGGTCCTGGATGCAATTCCTTATTTGCAAAAAACAAAACAAAACAAAACAAAAAACCCAGAAAAAAAGAAAAGGATATGAATTGGATATCTCACCAAAAGGTAAACAGATGGGAAATAAGTGTATGAAAAGATGTTCAATACATGTCACTAGCAAATTGCAAATTAAAACAAGTGAGATACTATTACACACCTATCAGAATGGTGAAAATCCAAAATACTGTGACAACACCAAATGCCTAAAGGAGAATACAGAGTAACAGGAACTTTCATTCATTATTGGTGGGAATGCAAAATGGTACAATCAATTTGGAAGGAATTTTAATGATCTTATAAAATTAAACACAATTTTTACAGATGATCCAGTAATCATACTCCTTGGAGTTTACCCAAATGAACTGAAAATTGATGTCCCACAAAAACCTGCACATAAATGCTTACAGCAGTATTACTTATAATTGTCAAAAACCCCTCAAAATCAAGGATAATTTTAATAGGTCAATGGATAAACAGACTGTGGTAAAGCCATGCAACAGAATATTATTCAACAATTAAAAAAAAAAAAAAGCAAAATCACCAAAAGACATGGAAGAAAGTTAAATGCTTATGGCAAAGTGAAAGAAGCCAATCTAAAAAGGCTAAATACTATATAACTCTATGACATTCTGGAAAAGGCAAAACTATGGAGACAGTAAAAAGATGATTGGTTGCCTGGTGAAAACAGGGGACAGAGGGATGCCAAGATGAACGGTTGGAGCACAGGAGATTTTCCAGTCGGTGTAACTATTCTATATTAATATTGGCTCATCAACTGTAAAAAATATACCACACCAATGGGATATTTTAATAGGGAAAAATAAAGTGGGGGGAGAGAGAAAGAATATGGAAATTCTGAACTTTACACATAATTTTTCTGTAAACCTGAAATTGTTTTTACAAACTAAAAATAAGTCTATTAATTAATATAGCAATAATTTCATCTAAAAACAGCACCAAGAGACTAAAAGTACTTAGGAATCTATTTATATAATACATATAGGATTGGGAATGTAGCTCAGGGATAGGGTGCTTGCCTAGCATATGTAAGACCCTGAGTTTAATCCCTTGCACTGCAAAAATGAAAAAAAAAAAAAAAAAAAAACATATAAAAACATTTGTGCTCAAAATTATAAACTACCATTGAGAGAAATTAAAAATCTATGTAATTGGAGAGACTGAAAGGTGTGTTCAGGGATTAGAAGTTGTGATGTCAATTTTCCTTAAAGACAAATTTAATGCAACTCATATCAAAATCAATAACATGGTTACAGGGATTAAAACACTGATTAAAAACTATATATGGAAACTGCAAAATAAGTCTATTTTGTTATAGCAGCTAGAAAACTAACACTTGTTGCAACTGCTATAATAATCTTTACACACATGTATATAATTTTATATGCATATAACATACGTATACAATTTTTAATATGTATACATATACAATATAAAAAAAAAGAACATATGGAAAAGCAAAGGACATAGAAATAGCCAAAACAATCTTAAAACACACAGAAAAGGTCAAATTCTGTATGATTCCACTTATATGAAATACTTTTTTTTTTTTAAATCTTTTTTTTTTTTTTTAGAGAGAGAGAGACAGAGAATTTTAATATTTATTTTTTAGTTTTTCGGCGGATACAACATCTTTGTTTGTATGTGGTGCTGAGGATCGAACCCGGGGCGCACGCATGCCAGGCAAGCGCGCTACCGCTTGAGCCACATCCCCAGCCCCTGAAATTCTTAATCAAAATCATGAAAACATAAAATGGAAAGGTGGTTGCCAGGGATTGAGGAAAAGTGGAAATCAGGAGTTTTATAGATATACAGTAACAGTTTTATAAAATGAAAAAATTCTAAAGCAATATATAACATTGCTGTTGCATGCCAGTGTGAATATGATTAACCTTATGGGTCTGTACACTTAAAAATGGTTACCAGGGTAAATTTTATGTTATGTGTTTTCCTACTCCAATTAAAAAAAAAATCAGAACACAAAGTTGGAAGAATCTACTAATTTCAGAACATATTTTAAAGCTGCAATCATTCATACATACCTGTTATTCCAATTATACAAAGCTCAAGAACAGGAAAAATTAACCTACGGTGAAAGAAACCAGAAGTATTTGTTCATAGAAAGGTGGGTGTTTAATGGAAGAGAACACTAGTCTAATGAATATCCATAGGTATATGCGTTTATCAAAACTCACCAAAATGCTGGGCATAGTGGCACACACCTGTAATCCCAGCGGCTCAGGAGGCTGAGGCAGGAGGATTGCAAGTTTAAAGTCAGCCTCAGCAACTTAGCAAGACCCACCAAATAAAAAATAAAAAAGGGCTGGGGACATGGCTAAGTGCACCTGGGTTCAATTACAACCCACAAACTCACTAAAGTATTTTTTTTAAAGATCTATATGATGAAAAAAAAAATCTGTATAACATACTTCAATCTATGTAACATACTTCCACAAATAAAAATACATAGGTCCACTGTAGGGAGGGATGGGGGGGAAGGGCAGTATTGTATATCTGATCCTGAAAAGGGTGAGGAGGGCTGGGGATGTGGCTCAAGTGGTAGCGCACTCGCCTAGCATGCGTGAGGCAGTGGGTTCAATTCTCAGCACCACATAAAAATAAAATAAAGATATCGTGTCCACCTAAAACTAAAAAAAAATAAATATTTAAAAAAAAAAAAAAAGAAAGAAAAGGGTGAGGAAGGCAGCACATGTGGTCAGAGCCCAAGCATGGAAAGTACAATCCAGCATGCTATATTGGCACATGCACAAGGTGAGGATGGCATCCATGTGAAAGAAGAAGTCTGGAACAGAGTACTGGAACCCAAATAGAGTAAGAAGAGTAGCAATGAGAGAGTAGTTATATACAGGCAGAGTGACTAAATAGGTAACATATTGAGGACAATTATGGTCAAATTTCTCAGTATAAAAGAATTTAAAAAATGGAACAGGAAATAACCTAGAATGAAACGTGGTGCTGGATGTGCATCAGAAGTATCAAAGTAAACTCATTACGTTTTATACACACACAACAGACAAATATAGCAATAAAATAATTACTATCTCCCTAGCTAGGTGTAGTGGCGCATGCCTGTAATCCCAGTGGTTCAGGAGGTGGAGGCAGAAGGATCTCGAGTTCAAAGTCAGCCTCAGCAATTTAGCCAGGCACTAAGCAACTCAGTGAGACCGTCCATCTCTAATAAAATACAAAACAGGGCTAGGGATGTGGCTTAGTGTTTGAGTACCCTGAGTTCAGTACCCAGTACCAAAAAAAAAAAAAAAAATACCATCTCTATCCACTAACAGGACCTGAGGAGAACAATACCCAATAGCAATGAACATATCTGACAAACACCATTCTCAAGTAAAAGGACCGAGGGATCCTTGGAGAAATGCTAAGTTTAGAGTTGAGGAAGCTAACAGAGTATAACATGAGCCTAAAACATGAAAATAAAGAAACAGTCAATGAATGATAGTAATATGTCAAAAGAATACATATGCAATCTTGTAGGGAGGGCTCCTACTGGCCAAATGTGAATATCAAAATAAATGATACATAAGATTATAACCCACCCAATAAAGGAGTAAATCAAAAATTTATGATATAGTTGAATAAATTACAAGTTTGATTAGTAATGTGATATTTACTTAAGACTTGAATTAACTTTTCCTAAAATATTTAGCATAATTTTTAAGTGGATCCTTTTTCTATATATAATATTGGGGCAACTGGCAATACTTTTTAAGGGGAGTCTGAGGATTGGATATACTGTGGTTATTTAGGAAATACATGCTTAAATGCTGGGGCTTATGGGATATTTTGTTAGGGAGAAAATGTTCTTTGTACTGTATTTGACAAAAATGCATTGAAAACATTGTCTACTTAATCTGTAATATTTATTTTTAATGAATTTTTCTTTATAATGTTCATCTTTGGCAGTCACTGGATCCTTCCCCTGAAAAAGTAAATTAAAATAAAATTAATGGCTTTAGGTTTATGTCTTCAGTTCTCTTACTTTTTCAGTAAAAAGAACTAATCTCATTCCCATAATCAGTCAACAGCTATGTTTTCAGACTACCTGCACATTTTACAAATAAGCAAAAAAGTTGGGTTAAAATATGATGACACTTTATTTTCCCTCTAGTTCTATCATTCGTTTACTCTCATTTTATTTGTTTTGTGATTTCATCAACTTAGGAGGGTTCTCACTCTCTAGCAGCCTCTTCCAGTCTTTTTTTTTCTTTACTCTGCTTATATACCACAATCTATAATTTCTATCACTATTCAGCCAAAGCCTCCATAGTGTGTGAATCTTACTACTGATTATCTATGCTGCTGAGTACTGACAGAGAAATATGTTACAACTGGTACCATTATAAATATGTGGTCTCCTAATTCACCAGAATCCTGAACAGTGCTATACAGTTTTTCTGGTGTTTCCTTATCCTTAGCAGGTGATCCTATATTTCATTTAAGAAATAAAAGCCAACCTACTGGGAGAGGTATGGGCTGATCAATGCCATTTTAAAAGAATTCTTATAGTATTTCAAATTTTAAGTAAAAATTAATCATAATTCATTTGACCTCCTTCAAATCCCATTTTAAACAATCTATAAATAGAAAATAATATTGACCAACTTATACAGTCATATCATGGGCATACAGCAATAAATAAATTCCACTATTATAATTATAATGCACCAATAAAAATATGGCAAAAGGGTAAAAAAATCATTAAAATCTTGCTAAAATATGTCATAATCATATATATATCACTGAATATATGTAGCAAAATAAAAAGAAATAAAAATTTTAATAGAATGTGTAGCCCAATCTCACCTACCATTATACCCAACGGGAGAAATGAATTTTATTCCCTCAGACTCTGTTCACAAGGGCTCTTACTGTATAGAATCTCATAAGAAATATAATTTTAATGTTTAAAGATATGTATGTATTTTTCATAAAATGTAGCTGTAGAACACACAACAATTTCATCTGGTGCTCAACTAGAAAACAGAATTTGATCCAACATTGGAAGAAAAACTGACCACACTAGACTTATTTAAAGGCAATATATGTGTGTTCCTGAAAAATATATGTGACCATACATGATATTAATCTCATGTCATGAGCTGAGATCCAAATCATGAGTAAGATCTGACTCTTGTATATTGATGAGGCCATTTACCAAGTATTATTATTAATGAGAAACTAGAATCAACTTAATGTCCTTGACTAGGAGAATTGTTAAATTCCAGTGTACCTATGCTGTGGAACATTAAGTATATAGCTGTTGAAAAGAAAAAAGGAGATCTATGTCTTAGTGTGGAAAGAGTAAAATATCCTATTAGGTAAAAGGGCCTATTGCAGAATAAAATGTATAGTATGATCCTGCAAAAACAAGTAAAATAAAAACAAATTAATACTGAATTCTTTTGCAAACACTCTTTCCACGAATATGTTTGCACATACTTCGAAGTCTGTAAAAATTAACAGCAGTTTACTTTTGAGGGATAGGGTCAAAAGGAAAAGAATGAAACTATTTTAGTAATTTTTTCCCAACTTTTTTAGTAATTTTTTTCCTTTGTCAATTGCTGGGGATAGAACCCAGGGTAGATCCTTCCAGATCTGGTACTTGCTCACTTTTCCAGCTTCATTTCTGTTAATTCCTCCCCTTATATTATATGTTAATGAATATTGAAGTACTTCAATTCTTCCAAATGGCCCTGGATCCTTCTTTACCCTGCTCTTCATTATGTTAACTTATGGGCATATTTAACTTTCATCTTAAATAATCTTTTACCTAATACAAACAATTACAGTACTACTTGAGTACCCACCAATAGCACTAATATGGTACAATGTAATTGTTTATGCACCTGTGTATTAACTTTGTGAAGGCAGGAACTATTTGTTATCACATTCTCCATTTTATTCACTGGGCCTAGCACAGTTAGTTCTCAAATATTTAGTGATTAAAGAGAAATACAAACGAATAATTGACTTCCCAATTCTGTTCTCAACTAATGAACAGAAATTCAAATTACAAAGATCCTAATTCCTATCATCATTCTGAGAAGGATAAACATATTACAAATATCATGACAATTATATCCTGCTTTAATTGTCTGCAATGTTATTATTATTAAAAAGACAACAGTCCTGAGAAAAATAAATTTTCACCTATATGTCATAAGAGACCATCAAAAGCTGAAAACTAATGACCAAGATAATGGTTTTATTTTAGATCCAATTCTAAGTATTCTCATGTGGGAGTTTCTCTGACATTACAAATATTTAGTTCCAAGCCATGAGAAACAATTATTTAATTTAGGCACAAAGTTGATAAGGTAGAAGACCAATGCCAAAAATCTGCATTTTTATTGTCAGCCCCAACACCAATTTGTTTTCCTCCATTCAATTCACCTTCTATCATAGAAAAAGGGCATACATAAAATATACAGTAGCTTACACTGGAAGAAAAACAGATTTAATTGATTTACATATGTTCTTTTTTGTATTACTTCTACATGAATCCTACAGAATGACAGCAATTATTGAAGGAGTTTGAATCATGTCCAGATGTCAAAAAGAAAAACTACAGCACCTACATTTATTTAAAGTGTTCCTAAGTCAATCAATAAATATTTAGTGAGTGCCTCCTGGGTGCCTAAAAACTGGTAAAGTTAGAACAGTGAACTCCACATGTACAATTCCTTTGCTTATAGAGCTTACAGTGTAGAATGGACATCACAAATAACCACAGGAATAAAAGTATTACAAATCTGAACTATGGTGCAAATTAAACAGAGTTGCTGAAAGAAAGTTCATATTGCTGTTTTGGTACTAGAGATTGAACTCACAGGTGCTTTCCCATTGAGCTACATCTCCAGCCCCATTCATTTTTTTTATTTTGAGATAGGGTCTCAATCAGTTACCAAAGATGGCCTCAAACTTGTGATCCTCGTGCCTCAGTCTCCTGAGTCACTGAGATTGCAGGCATGTGCCACTATGACCAGCCTGAAATAAAGATTATGGGTGAGTCAGAACAAGTTTTAGATAGAGGGTGGTAAGGACTTTATGAGAAGCCATTTTTAAACAGTGTCCTCAAGATGAGAAGGTACCAATCTTGTCAAGAGCTAGTGACATAGCCTTGATACAGAAGGATTAATAGCCTATAAAGAAAGGCTGCTGGTGAACGAAAACCAATGAAATGGGGATTACAGTGAGCAAGGTGAGGAGGTAGCAAGAGTTCACTCACTATTCAGTCCTTTCTGTAGGTCACTGATAGCAATGAAAAGTCATTTAAGCAAGGAAATGACATTTATACTTAAAGGAATGTAGGCATTTACATTTTACAAATGACTGAGTGTTGTGTGACCTGTTCAATGGAGTCAACCTGGATGTACCTGCCTTAGTAAAGACAATCATCTCTTTTCATAAAGAAAATTAAGGCTCAGAAAATGTATGGTCACTGTGTGAAAGTCCAATCCAGCCAGAGAAGTCCAAATCCTGAGCGCTATAGTCCTTCTTCCACACTTACCAAACGACCCTGCTTGCCCACTCACTTACTCACCCATTCAGCCCCATTGAGTCAAAAGTGTACTGGCCTCAACTGTCCTCCTGAAATAATAAAAAACAGATGTGTGTGGTAATTTTTAAATATTTTCATAATTTTTTTGCCAGGCAGCCTAATCTTCCCTCCCTTAAACACCTTAGTTTCTTCTATTTCCCATATTCAATTTAATAAATAGTACATTTATGTCCTCTTTTTGTGGCAAAATTTCTCTTTGAGGACATATTTGTGTTTTTTTAAGTAGTTTTATTGACTTCAGCTCACATGCCATATAATTCATCTACGTAAAGCACACCTCTGCCTTAAAAATAATTTTTGAACAGGAGATTTCAAATTTAGTCTTAGCCCACAGTTAGTGCAATTAACTTAATCTAATCAGCTACTCTAGTTGCTTTATACATTTCATCACTTGATAGGGTGTGGCAGGGAGCTGTACACCTGAAAAGGATTTTATAAGACTAAATGACTGTTATCATACCTTTGGACCTTACCTCTAAATCTTATCTAAGTTTGGTGGAGGGGCTTCTTCTATTAGAAGCTTTTATCAGAGAGGAGGGAAAATACTAATTTAAATGTGTATTTTTTCAAATGATCAATATAAATAAATTACATACAATTTCTTTAATAGCTGTGCTATTGTAGTCTCAACACACAAACCATGTACCCAATTAACTTTCTTTTCCCTGTGACTTACTAGTAGGGTTTATTCAAACTGTATGTGGTTCTAACAACAGTATGTGATACTCTCTGAAAGGATAGTTGCAAATGATTTTCTTTCTATATGGTCTAAATTGTATTATTACTGGAAGACGTTTATCAAAATTTGTGACATGAAATTAGAGAAGTAATCTGATTTCCATCACCCCAATAAAATTTTCTCTGTGATTCTTTCTTTAATGCTACTACTAGTAGTAGTACAAGAAGCAGCAACAACAGTATTTTTGGTTAATTCATTATACTATATTGGTTTGGAAAGTGGTTAGGCTGAAGGGCTGATAGGCATAAAACTGTGTTTATATCATGTTTCCTAAAGAAAATTTACTATGTAAAAATGTAGACGCATTCAGGTTCAATTTTATTGTGAAGTTTAATAAAATCTGGTTTTATTCAGATTCCCATCCAATTAGATTTTGAGTTGACTTCTTGTTACTTCATAAAACTTGTCACATTTGGACTGGGGTTGTAGCTCAGTGGAGAGCGCTTGCCTAGCACATGTGAGGCACTGGGTTTGAGCCTCAGCACTACATTAAAAAAAATTAATAAAATAAAGGTGAAAACAAATTTTGTTACATTTCATTTTTATCAAACTACATGTATCTTCCAACTATTAATAAATCGTATATACTCTCAAAAATGTACCAGGCACTGGGACGCACACCTATAATCCCAGAGGTTTGGGAAACTGAGGCAGGACGATCCTGAGTTCAAAGCCAGCCTCAGCAACTTAATAAGGCCCTAAGCTACTGAGGGAGATCCTGTCTAAATAAAATATTTAAAAGTCTGGGGATGCGGGTCAGTGGTTAAGTGTCCCTAGGCTCAATCCCTGGAAACAAAAATATTAAATTAAATAACAATGTGACATCCTAAGGATATGCAAAAGAAATAAACCTTTCTTGTTTTTTTTTTCCAAAAATAGAGTAGCACCTTTGGAACAAATAGGCTCTGAGTGTGATTATTTTAAGGATGCAATATTTGTTTGGATTTTAAATTGTTTGTTTAAGAATTAGATAAATTTAGGGCTGGGGTTGTAGCTCTGTGGCAGAGTGCTTGCCTTGCATGTGTGAAGCACTGGGTTCAATCCTCAGCACCACATAAAAATAAACAAAATAAAAGCATGCTATCTACCTTTACTAAAGAAATTAGCTAAATTTATAATTTTACCCCCTTATATTTATGTTATAGACATAAAATATACTATCTTTCTCTTGAAAAAATATAAAAGGAAAATATTGCTTACATAAAGGATTTTTTTCAAATGAATGACAGCTTAAGTAGATGAAGGCTTTTTCTTATTCTCCAGGTTAATCTACTGAAATAGGCACATATCAAGAAATAAACAGATACTGAATGTCACAAGGGATGACTATTGGGAAAGACTATAGTAGTAAAGTGAACAGTGAGTGTCTCTCCTAAAGGGCTCAGCTAACTCTTTGAAGCTGCTGAGTTTAGTCATTTAATATTATAGACCCAACACTGCCAAGTCTAATTTTTCAGAAATTTTAATGAAACTTTCCAGTTTTTTATGATTGGTTTTTAATTTTTTAATTTTTCTCTTTCTGGTACTGGGGATTAGATGCGCTCAACTATTATACTACATCCCCAGTCCTTTTTATTTTTTGAGACAGGGCCTAGACTTAAACTTGTGATCCTCTTGCCTCAACCTTCCCAGTAGCTGGGATTACAGGCATGTACCACTGGTACCTGGCAACCTGTTGATAATATTTAAAAATTTCAACACACAACAAGACCCACTGGTGCATGTCTGAAATCCTAGGGTACTGAGGAAGTTGAGACAGAAGACCTACAAGTTTGAGTGCAGCCAGGGCAACACAGGAAGACCCTGTCTCAAAACAAAAAGTAAAAAGGGTTAGAGATGTAACTCAGTGGTAAAGCACCCCATGGTTCAAACCCCAGTTCCAAAAGAAAACCAAAACAAAAATTTAAACACTGTCAGAACTACCAGTTTGTAACCTCTGATGTAAAGTTCTTAAAGACAGGTAAGTGGTATACAACTATATTCCAGGATATTCAGAAACTGAAGCCGGAGGATCACTTAAGCCCAGGAATTCGAGACCAGCTTGGGCAACACAGCAAGACTCTATGTCAAAAAATACACAACTTTAAGATAAAAATAAAGTTTTCAAAGTAAAATATGGCTTTTAAAGTAAAAAGGCCAGGGTGGGAACTCATTAAAAAACACAACTATTTAAAATAGAAAGTACCTAGTTTACCCCAGCAATGAAGTCTTAATATGAAAAGTTAAGAATCTGAAATATAAATTATAACTATTGTCTTTCTACAGAGAAGTTCAGAATTGCATGTTTAGTTTTGTTAACTAAATTTAATTTATTTCTGTTTCCTATTCAAGGAAAACTTCCCACATCTCAATTTCAAATCGAAAAAAGAACAATTTAACATTATTATTCTAAGGAAATGAGCTGAGTTCAAAATAAAAGCTTATTCTACAATAAGATAATGAAAGCATTTGTATGCCAAACAGATGGGTTTAAGATATAAAAGGAAAAGGTCATTAGTTATAATATATCACATAAAATTACCGTGTGCTGTTGGTTGATGTGAATGTTGCTGCTTCTGATAATGGGCTAAGATCTTTTAGAAAATACCAGGCTATTTTCAGTATAAATGCATTCAGGATTTTGTCAACAGGAATTAACAGAAAGTAAAATTTATTATATAAAGTGCTGTAAAATGATGGGCTGGAGTTGTGGCTCAGTGGTAGAGCGCCTGCCTAGCATGCGTGAAGCACTGGGTTCGATTCTCAGCACCACATATAAGCAATTAAATAAATATAAGTTCATCAATAACTAATAAAAAATATTTTTTAAAAAGGGAAAATATAAAATTCACTTACAACATGCCTATAAGCTCTTAATATAAGCTCTCTTAATATTTCCTGTTTGTCACAGTATCCCTTGCTGCCAACAATGGGCCTAACACATAGTAGCTGCTCAATAAATATATGATAAAAGGAATTAATAACACTAATCTTAGTTCATATATCTATCACTATACTAATTGATTGTGGCCTATCAAACTAGATTGTGTAATTGTATAGAACCAGGGGCTGCTCTTTTTCTTATATACCTACAGTGTTAGTACTGTGTGAGAGTAAATAAATGTTTAATTGAACTGTTTTCAATTAACTGAAATTCACCTAACAAGTATCCTCAATTAACTAGATCCTATCCCTCTTATTTTACTCCATACTCTAATTACAATAAAATTATAAAACAATGAAACCACAATATGCTCAAAACTTATAGTTCATACTGGACATACTTCTTTCTAACCTTCTTTCTTATTTGTTTTAAGCCCAAGAATTCTATAGGATTGAGGATATATGCTACCTGCCATTAATACCTTCTTATATCCCAGAATATGCTTAAAATAATCTAAAGATAAAAGTGTAGATTAAAATAATTAGCTAGGCCTAGTGGTGCATGCCTGTAATTCCAGCAGCTCAAGATGCTGAGGCAGAAGGATAACAAGTTTGAAGCCACCCTCAGCAATTTAGCCAGGCCCTAAGCAACTTAGTGAGACCCTGTCTCAAAATAAAAACTAAATAGGACTGAGGTTAAGTGCCCCTGGGTTCAATCTCCAGTACCAAAAAATAAATACAAATAAAAGGTGATATAGATATAACAAACACAACTTTTATTAAAAATGAAGTTTACTTTTACTCACAAGTTGATAATACCTCTATGGAAAATTCACAGTTTTAGTCACATTGCTACAGAAAAATAATCTAATAGAGTGATCCAAAAACGCTGAACTAGCAAAAAGATTTACATTACAATCTTTAAATTCATAGACTTTTTGGACAAAATCTTCCTTTACATATATTTCATAAATGTCTTTATATATATATATGTTTTTTATTATAAAAACACATGCTTGGGGACTGGAGTAGTGGCTCGTGGCAGAGCACTTGCCTATCATGTGTAAGGCACTGGGTTCAATTCTCAGCACCGCATATAAATAAATAAAATAAAGTTCCATTGAAAGCTAAAAAATATTTAAAACAAACAAGAAAACAGAAAAACACATGTTTGTTACTTAAAAAAAAGTAGAAATGTGATGAAAGAAACGAAAAGTTTAAAAAAAAAAAAGGCTGATAAGTTTTTTTTCCAATCATATACTAACATTTTTGTTTGCTTTTGGGGGGGATAAAAATACTTATCCATAGTAAAATATACTGGTCACTTTAAACATTAGCAAGTGTACAAATTGTATCAATGGTAAATAACAGTATCTATCACTTTAAACATTAGCAAATGTACAATTTGGTTGCATTAAATACATTCACAATACTTTGCAACTATCACCATTATCTATGCATAAAATCTTTTCATCTTTCCCAATATCATGTACTCATTAAGTACTTCATTTTTTCTCAGTTCTCTGTTGCCCTGGTAACCTCTATTCTACTTTCTCTATGAATAAGTCTATTTTATGTACCTTATATAAGTGGAATCATACAACGTTTGTCCTTCTGGTCTGACTTTACCAAGTATACTGTTTCAAGGTCCCTTCATGTTGCAGCATGTATCAGAATTTCTATCCTAAGGCTGAATAATATTCCATTGTATATACATTGCCACATTTTGTTTATCCATTTGCCTATCAATGATCACTTGTGTTGTTTCTTCCTTTAGGTTTTGTAAATGTTGCTGATACAAAAATGTTCTACAGATATCTGTTTTAGACTCTCTAATTCTTTTGGATATATAGGTATGAGTAGCATTACAAGGTCAAATAATACATAGTTCTATATTTAACTTTTTTGGACTGTGTTTCACTGTGGCTATACCACTTTATACTCATACCTGCAATATATAATGTTTCCAATTTCTCCACATACTCACCAATACATGTTATTTTCTGTGTTCTTTTTTTCTTTCTTTCTTTTAAATAGCCATAATAAGGGGTATAAAGTGGTACCTAGTATTACAGATACACTATTACAGATATGCAATAAGTATCTGGGAATATAAAGATAGACAACTTGGTAGTTAAAAATACTATCTAGAAGCAATAGGGAAAAAAAGTTAAATGTAAGAAGGAAGGGGGAAAAAAGAGCTGTAGGAAAGAATTGGGAGTTACAAAGGGATAGTAAATAGAATATAGTCTTAGTACAGCGGTGTTCTCAACGCATGGTCACTATATCAGCATTATGAACATTATCTGACAGTTTGTTAAAAATGCAAGTTCATGGGTCCCAGCTTCGCAACAGATGAATTAGAAACTGGGGGTGAGACTCAACAATCTGTATTTTAAATAAACCCCAGATGACTCTGATACACACTAAAGTTTTAAGGCCACTAATGTAGTCTGTAATTTGTCATTAAGTTTAAATAAAAGGAAAGAGGAAGAATAGTAGCACATGCTGACAACTGTCAGAAGTCAAACTGCACAGGACCTAATATGCTAAATAATAAATTAGTAGGAGCACTAAGAGTACTCAACTTCTGAAACTCTGTTTCCCTCTTAATTACCACTATCTTCGGGGCTGGGGCTGTAACTCAATGGTAGAGTGCTTGCCCAGCAGATGTGAGGCACTGGATCGGATCCTCAGCACCATGTAAAAATAAATAAATAAAATAAAGGTACTGTGTCAATCTACAACTAAAAAAAAAATTAATTAATTAATTTAAAAAAATTGCCACTACCCTCAACAACTGGAGAATTCATTCAAGTTCTTACAGAATATTTTTGAAACTTAACTAGGTACTATGTCAAAAGCACTAAGTTATATTCACACATTTTTGTTTGTTTTGTGCTGGGACTGCTAAGAATGTATTCTATCAAAACAAATTTTAATATTACATTTTCATTATCATTTAGTTTTAAGTATTCTTAAACTTCCATCATTATTTATGCAACCTCAATTCTTATGTAGAAGTGTATTTTTAAACTTACAAACTTTCTTCTTTTTTGAGACAGTTTGCCAAAGCTGGCCTCGAACCTACCATTCTCCTGCCTCAGCTTCCCTAGTCAATGGGATTACAAGCATGCACCACCTTGCCCACTTATTTTTAAAGTCACCTTTTATTAAAAAACTGAGTTCTAATTTAATTTGTATTGTCTTCAGAGAAGGTGATCCATATAATAAATACTCTCTGAAATTTGTTGATATTTTCAGGGATACTTTTAATACTCATTATCTCGCATCATCAGAATTTTGTTTGTGTGTTGTGTGTGTGTGTGTTGCTGGGGACTGAACACGCTAGGCAAGCACCCTATTGTTAAATATAGCATCCATCCCACATTATCAGAAATTTTGGTTTCGGGGCTGGGGATGTGGCTCAAGCGGTAGCGCGCTCGCCTGGCATGCGTGTGGCCCGGGTTTGATCCTCAGACCACATACAAACAAAGATGTTGTGTCCGCCGAAAACTAAAAAATAAATATTAAAATTCTCTCTCTCAAGAAAAAAAAAAAATTCCCCAGGTCTGAATCCTTTGGAATAAAATATAAATTCAAACATTAAAAAAAAAAAAAAAGAAATTTTGGTTTCTATAAAGTACTACCATAAGTGTATATATAATATTGATTCCTCAAAACTTGAATATAATGTTCTATATTCATCCAGTAAGTCAAACTTTTGGGGTTTTTTTAATATTTATTTTTTAGGTGTAGATGGACACAACACAATGCCTTTATTTTTATGTGGTGCTGAGGATTGAACCCAGGTCCCGCCCGTGCTTGGTGAGTGCTCTAACGCTGAGCCACAATCCCAGCCCCAAACTTTTGTTGTTTTAATGTCAAAACTCCTAGTTTGATGGTAAATTATTTTTTTCTTATAGTTGTTATTTTTGGTTTTTGTCTATTGTTCTGGTACAAATAACTTTAGAATTCTAACATCTTCCTAGAAAATGAAAACTTTTTTATTTTACAGTTCATTAATATGATACCTTTGGAGGGGCTGGGATTGTGGCTCAGTGGTAGAGCGCTCACCTAGTGCAAGGCCGTGGGTTCGTTCCTCAGCACCACATAAAAAAAAAAAAAAAAAAAAGATATTGTGTCCAACTAAGCTAAAAAATAAATACTAAAAATATGATACCTTTGGGAAAAGGTATCATATTTTATTGAATTTATTGACACACAATGCACATTGGTAGTTGCTTGGAACTCGGGGTGGGATGGAAAAAAAAATTTTTAACATATATTTTTTAGTTGGACACAATACCTTTATTCCACCTATTTATTTTTAATTGGTGCTGAGGATTGAGCCCAGGGTTTCGCACGTGCGAGGCGAGCACTCTACCTCTGAGCCACAACCCCAGCCCCGGGATGGAGAAATTTTTATAATTATATGATGTGGTAAAAGACAGCTGGTGTCCTCCCCAATATCCAGTCTTTACTCTTTTCCTTAGTAAGGAGAGTACAGTTGTATTGTGGACAGTAGTGTGCTGCTCTTAAAAAACCATTTCCTAACTGCCTTGTAGCTAAGTGCAAATGAAGGTGTCGAGTGGAACTTTCAAGAAACTACTTTATAAAATGGCATGATACCTTGCATGTGCTCTATCCACACTCAAACTTTCTTCTACGAGCAATCTTTGAAAGCTAATGCATCAAGTAACCATCCTGAACCATAAAGTCAATACATGCTAAAGATGGGGATACAGAAACAAAGAAGTATAGTTTGGTGATAAAATTAACCATAATCAGCTCTAGCCTTGCAGTCTCTAGTCTCTTTTACATGGGAGAAAAATGAATGTCTGGTCAGGTGCACATGCCTATAACCCCAGCAGCTCTGGAGGCTGAGGCAGGAGAATCACAAGTTCAAAGCCAGCCTTAGCAACTATGAGGTGCTAAGCAATTCAGTGAAAGTCCGTCTCTAAATAAAAATAAGAACTAGGGCTAGGGATGTGGCTCAGTGGTTGAGTATCCCTGAGTTCAATCCCCAATACACTCTCCCTGCCAAAAAAAAAAAAGAATATCGTCTTTAAGACACTGTTACTTTCATCTCTACCCTGCTGCAAAAAGCAATTCCCATCTGAAATATTGATACTATTATTTCAAGGATGATCCCCACTCTACAGTCTATTTTATTACAGATTGAGAATTCCTACTCTAATTAAAACTTAGAAATCAAAAATGTTCCCAAATCAAAAACACTTTGAGCACTAACATGATATAAGTGGTAAATTCCATACCCAACCTCAAAACTCTTTGAAGATTAAAAATATTATATAAATCACTTCAGTATATGTGAATAAGATGTGTACAAAACATAAATTTAGTGTATAGACTTGTGTCTCATCCTCAACAAAACTTCTTGGGCATATGCAAATATCCAAAAGTCTGAAAAATTCCAAAATCTTGAAACATTTCTTGCCCAGGGCATTTCAGATAACAGATACTTGACCTACAATGTAATTATACCAATTTCTTCCCATTTTTATTTTGCCAGAAATATAATTTTCTATTATTTTATCTTCAACTTGCCTCTGTTCTAATTTAAGTTTTAATTTAACATGCTATTTTAATGCAGTTGGCTTAGAGTTTTACATACAGCCTCACAATCTTTTCTCTTTTTATTTTTTTGAAGTACTGGGATTTAACACAGGGGCATTTTAATACTAACCTACATCCCAAGTGCTTTTTTTTTTTTTTCGTTGAGAGAGGGTCTAAGTTGCCCAAATGGCCTCAAATTTGCTATCTTCCGGCCTTATCCTCCTGAATAGCTAAGATTATAGCTGAGCCAATATTTGCATTTTAACTAGAATATTTAATCCACATTCCTTATGATCACTGATATATATGGCTTTATTTCTACCACATTAGTTCTACGATATTTTTGTCCTATACTTTTCTTTCTCCTTTGTTTCCTATTATTTGAGGTCTTCCTCTCCCATCCCACTTGCTCTCCCCACTTGTGATGGGGATCAAACCCAAACACTCATACATTCTAGGCAAGCACTCTACCACTGAGCTATATCACCATCCCTCTATTACAACTTTAATTCTTCCAGGAGCTATTCTTTATCTCAAGAGCCTTAATTTAATCACATTTACAAAGTCTCCTTTGCATTTAAGGTGACCTTCAGGGATTCAGAGGATAAAGACAAGGACATCTTTGCATGGTCATTTTTATGCTTACCATACATATATGTCAGACCTTTTCAGTCTTTTTCATATATATCTTATTTTTTTTAATTTTTTATTTTTTTTAATTTTTGTTTTTTAAATTTAAGAGAGAGAGAGAGAGAGAGAGAGAGAGAGAGAGAGAGAGAGACAGAGAATTTTTTTTAATATTTATTTTTTAGTTTTCGGCGGACACAACATCTTTGTATGTGGTGCTGAGGATCAAACCCGGGCCACACGCATGCCAGGAGAGCGCGCTACTGCTTGAGCCACATCCCCAGCCCCACCCATATATCTTAAATAGATATTTTCTAATCTCTTTTGCATTCCTGTACTGCATTCTCAATATTTTTACAACTCTCTTTTAATCTGCTTAATACGCTATTAAATCCAACTTTAAATTTATAATTTTAATCATTACAGATTAAATTGCTAGATTATATCGGAGATTTTGGACAATCCCTTATTATCCAATCATATTTTCAATTCTCCCATTTGTTTCTTCAGACATATTAAATATATTATATTCAGTATCCAACAATGACAATCCCTGAAGTCTTTCTGGGACTGATTTTGGTGTTCTGTCGTACTCATTTCCTCAAGTGCTTTGTGAATTATTAACAGGAAGCTTGGTACTCTGGGATATTATCAATGATAATTCTTTAAGGATTTTGAAGGGATTTTTCCTCCAGAAAAAAATCTGGATTCACTTATATCTCTGCCTGGTTATAGTATCAAGCTTAACATTTTAGAACAAGTCTAAGCCTCAAGTTTCTTTTCAAGTCACATATGTTGTGGGGTTCCAATTTTTAATGAAATCATGTCTCTAATTAAAAATGTTCAGGACAAACTTATTTCTCCCAAAAGTCATAGTTAAGGATGAGAGGTGATAAGTTCTCTGAATAGCTCTCTTTGCTAGGCTGATTTTTTGTTTCCTGGCTCCCCTTTTGCAGAGGGTATTCAGCCTTTTTAGGGTTATGATTTTAAGAAGATGAATCTCTGATCTTTATCCCTATATTCATGGCTCCTATCTGCTGTCTCCTAAGTTCTACATGTACCTCTTTAAAACCAATTATGAGAGTCATCTGCAACTAGAAGATGCCCTTAGGGGAGCAGGCACCTGGAGCTTAGTGATCATTTGGTTTTTTTACCTTGTTTTTTTGCCATCTCAGCCATACTTTTAAAAAAAATATTTTTCAAATAAATCCATCATTTTTAGGTAGTGAAGAGTAGGAAGACTTTTTTTGGGGGGGAGGCAGAGGTAACCAGGGATTGAACTCAGGGGTATTCGACCACTGAGCCACATTCCCAGCCCTACTTTGTATTTTATTTAGAGACAGGGTGTCTCACTGAGTTGCTTAGCACCGCAACTTTACTAAGGCTGCCTCTGAACTCGAAATTCTCCTATCTCAGCCTCCCAAGCCTCTGGGATTACGGGCCTGTGCCACTATGCCTGGCATAGGAAGACTTTTTTATTAAAGGTAGTTTCCCATATTACTGGAAAGTAATTTGGTTGAAAACTTAACTGCTAATGTTAGATTACATTATGCCAAAGTTTCTGAAATTATAACCTACCTATGTATCTCTTTTCCTTACTTACTCTTTCCTTCTTTGACCCCTTCCAAAGTTCCTCTCTAAATGCAAGCCTATAATCCCAGCTTCTCAGGAGGCTGAGGAAGGAGGACTGTAAGTTTAAGATCAGCCTGGACAACTTAACAAGACCCTGTATCAAAATAAAAAATTTTAAAAAGTGCATGGGAATGTAGTTCTGTTATAGAATGCTTGCCTAGCATATGTGAGGCCCTGAGTTCAATCCCCAATATTACAAAACAGAAGGAAAAAGTTGCTTCCTAAAAGGTTTCTTTTACCAAATAACTATAAGGAAGCATTACTTCCCAGTCTTTGCAACCCTTTTCTAAGATAGTTAAACTGTCTCAATATCCTTAATTATAAAAACTAGGTACACTTATGTACAAATAAAAAGTAAAAGAATGGAAAATAAAAATAATTTATGTGTGAGGGTAGTGAAATTCTCATTTTTCCTTTGATTTCTAATTATTTATATTATATTACTTATGCATTAAAATGAATACCACCATCATTCTAAACTGGCTGATTTCCCTTTTCCACCTTTGGTTGAAAATTAATCATACAAATATGCAACTTAACTGTACTCTTAGTCATTCTATCAGGTAATTGTTTCAGGATGGTTCGATCCTCAGCACCACATAAAAATAATTAAATGGAATGGAGGTGTTGTGTCCAACTACAACAACAAAAAATATATATATTTTTTTAAAAAAGATGACGATACTACTCAAACTGATCTACAAATTCAAAGCAATCCCTGCCAAGATCCCAATGGACTTTCTTTATGGAAATTGAAAAGCTCTTCTCAGAAGTCTTCATAACTGCTCCACATGGAAGGAGACTGAAGTCACCATTAGCATTCTCATAACAAGAAAAAAACTGACAAACAAGACATCTTCTCAAATCTATCAGAAAAATGAGGTCACAGGGCAAACTACTATCCCTCATAAACTGGGGAGAGAGAGAGATACAGAGAAGCATAACTTATCAGAAACAAAAAGAGCAGGTGCAGAAGCTCTCGACTAGAGACATTTATTTTTACCCTAGAAGAAGAAAGGGTGAAATAAACCCCAATAATAATAATAATAATAATAATAATAAAAGGTGGAATAAAAGCACCAAACTACAATTCTGTATCTAGAGAAATGATCCTTCAAAAGTGAAGAAGAAATATTTTCTCAAACAAAAATTCATAGAATTTAACACCAGAAAATCTGCCTAACAAGAAATGTCAAAAGTTTCTCTTCAGAGGGAAAGATAACATGAGCAAAAATTCTGGATCTACATAAAGGATGAGCATTACAGAAGACAGAAATGAAAGTAAGATGAACTCCTCAATTTTTCTTATTCCTAATTGATAACTATTGGTTCAAAATAACAGCAACATGTATTAGGTGATTAGAGATTATGATAAGTTAAATGAATCACAGAAATATTATAAGGAATGGGATGAAGGAACTGGGAATTCTGTTACAAAGTATGAAGTAGTACAGTAAAGTGGACTCAGATGGTTGTAATCGTATACTGCAACCCATATTATATGAAATTATTATTTTTTTTAAGAAAAAGAGAGAGAGAGAGAGAGAGAGAGAGAGAATTTTAATATTTTTTTTCTTTTTTAGTTTTCGGCGGACACAACATCTTTGTTTTTATGTGGTGCTGAGGATCGAACCCGGGCCGCTCGCATGCCAGGCAAGCGCGCTACCACTTGAGCCACATCCCAGCCCCCCATATTATATGAAATTATAACTTTAAAAATTCAGATGCAACTTCAAAGAATACCAAAAAACTGAAATGGTCTTCAAAAGTTGATTTCAAAATTACTACAAAGCTATAGTAATTGATACTGTATTACATAAATATCAAATGAACAGAATTGAGAATTCAGAAGAAAACCCATACATTTATGATTAAATGATTTTCAATAGGGTATCAGGACCATTCAGCAGAGCCAAGCAAGAGGAAAAAAAATTGCAAGTTTAATTAGTAAGCAACTTAGTGAGACCCTGACTCATAATAAAAAAAATAAAAAGGGGTGAGGATGTAGCTCAGTGGTAAAGCTGTGTTCAATCCCCAGGATGGGGAAAAGAATAATTTATAATCTATTAACAAATACTAAAGAAACAACTGGAAACCTAAATGCAAAAAAACAAACAAACAAACAAAAAACACTTTATACTATGAACCAAAATGAACTTAAAATGGATAAAAGATCTAAATATAAGTAGCTAAAAGAATAACATTCACAGAAGATGTAATGATGGCCAAAAGATATATGAAAACATGGTCAACATCACTAGTAATAAGGGAAATGCAGATTAAAATGGAGATACCACTTCACACCTATGAGGAGATAAAATGAAAATTCCACAAAAGGGGGTAGAGATGTGGCTTAGTGGTAGAGTACTTCGATAGAGCATGTGTGAAGCTCTGTGTTTAATCCCCAGCACTACAAAACAAAAACAAAAACACCTTCACAAAATAAATGCTGGCAAAAATATGATAAAACTGGAACCCTATGTATGACAGGAATGGAAAATGGTATTGGAATTCCTCAAAAAATTAATTAATTACTATATAACCCGGTATTTCCATTTCTGAGTATATACTCAAAAGAAATAAAATTAGAAACTTGAAAAAGTATGTATATACACAGAGTTTGAGTTGGCAAAGATTAAAACTTTCTGAAGATTGATGGTAGTGATAGATGCACAAAAATGTGAATGTACTTAATGCCACAGAACTGTACACTTAAAATGGTTAAGATTGACTGGGACTGTAGCTCAGTGGTATAGTGTTTTCCTAGAGAGGAAAAAAATAGATTAAAATGGCAAATTTGGGCTGGGGTTGTAGCTCAGGGGTAGAGAGCTTGCCTCACACACATAAGGCCCTGGGTTCGATGCTCAGTACCACATAAAGATCAATATATAAAAATAAAGATATTGTGTCCATCTACAACTGAAAAAAAAATTAAAAAATAAATAAATAAAATGGCAAATTTTAAGCAGGTGTGGTATTAAATGCCTATAATCCCAACTACTCAGGAGGCTGAAACAAAAGGACTGCAAGTTTGAGATCAGTTTCTGCAATTTAGCAAGACCCTGTCTCTAAATAAAAAAGCAAAAGCACGGGCTGGGGATGTGGCTCAAGCGGTAGCGCGCTCGCCTGGCATGCGTGCGGCCCAGGTTCGATCCTCAGCACCACATACAAACAAAGATGTTGTGTCCGCCGAAAACTAAAAAACAAAAAAAAAATATTAAAAAAAAAAAAAAAAAAGCAAAAGCACTGGAAGTGTAGGCAGAGGAATACTTGTCTAATACATCAATCCCCAATACCCCCCTCAAAAAAAAAAAAAAAATAGAGAGAATAGAACCTTTGTATATGCTGACAGAATATAAAATGGAATAGTTGTAGTCACTGTAGAAAACATTTTGGTGATTCCTTAAAAAGTATAAATGCAGGCTGTAAGGCTAGGGTTGTGGCTCAGTAGTATGGTACTTCCCTTCCATGCCTGAGGCACCAGGTTCCATCCTTAGCAACACAATGAAAATAAATACATAAATGGATAAAACAAAGATATTTTCCATCAACAACTAAAAAAAAAAAAAAAATTTTTTTTAAATGCAGGCTTTAGTCTGTAGCTCATGGTAGCACACTTGCCTAGAACAAGTAAAGCCCCAAGTTTGATCTTCAGTACTGAAGTAAAATGCAGAATTAACTTATGACACAGCAATTCTATTCTTTGGTACATATAAGAATTAAGAAGAGAGTAACTAAAATACTGAATTCCTACAGTATTCACAGATTATATCATCAAGTTTGCATTTCATTACATATTGAATTGTTTTACTCTCTACCTTTTGTTTCTCAACCTTGTTCAGTTAAGGTAGAGACCTTATCTTTAATTTCTATATTCCTATAGTACTAGTATGGTGATGGATACATAGTAGCAACTCTGAGATTACTTTTTCATTGAAAATTCAAATAGAAGTCATAGCTTTAAAATACTTCTAATCTATCCAAATCAGGAAACTGTATTTCCTCCTGTTTTAATGCTTTCCTGCAACATATTTATTTTGTTACCCATTCTTCTCCAATAAATAAACTGAAAAGAAAAATACTAATGTGTGAAAATACCAGCATCACATAAGAACAGATAAATGGCTTCACAAGTTGCTTCCTTAGAGCAAATGGCCTTTTCTAAATCCATTGAAGACTGTTTCAAAACAGTTAAAGAGAATCAAAGCACACATATTTAAAGATGCTAAAGCTCTGAATAGATGTATGATTTGTTTTCTCAACAGATGTGTATCCTTCAAGCCCTGAATTCACCAGATGCATATTAAATTAATCTGTACTTTTAGTTTTTACATAACACTTCACTTTAGTTTAATAGATTATCTCTACTGTGCAAAAAAAAAATACATTAGGATTCATTTTAATGCAGCCAAATGTGTGCTTGACAAATATAGGCTATAATAACTTCACTATTATTTTTGAATTGGCCAATTTCTATCTAGAATGTGAAACATAACAAATGTGCTGGTAACTAAAAATTCAGTGGCACCTAGTACCTGAAAGAAATATACTCATCAATACTTAAGATATGTGGATTAAGCCAGATAATTGAATTCTAAGAAAGATCATAGTCCACTCAAATTTTCTTGGAAAACTGATTTCCAAAAAAACTATAATTTCTTCATTAACTAAAATGAAATAGTGTAGCCATATCAGAAATTAACTAGTTATACAATCTTGAGCAAGTCACTTAGCCTCTGCACTTACTGTATTTATAGCTATAAAATAAAAGGGACTATCTAGACCATCTCCATGTTTTCTTTTAGCTTTAACTTTCTTTTAGCTTTATAACTTCATAATCTATGAAACAAAAAACACAAGCATTAATCAGATGGATCACATTAAAGACAAAGTGAGCTTGCATACTGATGATCTAGAGAACACTTATCTCTGGAGAATCTAAGTGTTTTCACACAGATAGTTCCTTGAATCTGTTATTATTTAACTAAGTGGAAAATCCCGACAAAACCCACCAAATAGGGAATTTGAACCATTCTTACATCATATCCTAGAAGACCAAAATATTTAGACAGTACAATATCAATTAAGGTTAAAATGCTTTGAAGAGTAAGTAGTATCAGAGTATAAGACATATAAACCAAAACTGATAAAGGATTCTAACAAAAAGTTCTTAGACTATGTGAGAAAGAATGTCTCAAGACAGCACTCTGTTACTGTAGAATGGAGATTCCCAGCCCAAGTCAGATTCGGAGAATATCAAGCAACTATGCCACTATGTGGTATCTTCCTATGCAGTCTTTTATCAGCTCAATCTTCTGCAGAGTCTTCAACAAGTATAATACATAAATTCTGGGCTGCCTGCAACAAACTTATTCTGTCACCCTTAAAGAGAATCAAAGCACACAATATTTAAAGATGCTAAAGCTCTGAATAGATGTACATCTGAAACCCTGAACAATAAAATGTAAGTGGCAAAGGCTGTGACTTCATGACAATTAAAAAATTCTGAGGGGCTGGGGATGTGGCTCAAGCGGTAACACGCTCGCCTGGCACGCGTGAGGTCTGGGTTCGATCCTCAACACCATATACAAAAAGATGTTGTGTCCGCCAAAAACTAAAAAATAAATATTAAAAAAACTCTCTCTCTCTCAAAAAAAAAAAAAATTAAAAAATTCTGAAGTAAGGTCTCCTATCAAGCCCTCTTACCACCTGCATCTTTCTTATAGCTAGTATTACAATTGGCTTATACTTTCTAGTGCTCTTTATATCAGAGAATTAAGAACTTGTCAATTAACACCTAACGACCTACCTACTGTAAAGTAAAACCAGACTCTGAACAATGCCACTAATGACATCCAAGAATGTCAGGAAAATCTCATTTTACAGCATTCCCCCTCCCCAGCTTAGAGTAGAATCCCCAGTACCACTCCCACAAAACCATTTCATTCATTTTATCTTCTTTCAAGAAATATTCATTTTTTAATATTTATTTTTTAGTTGGACACAATATATTTATTTATTTTTATGTGGTGCTGAGGATCAAATCCAGGGCCTCGCACGGACTAGGTGAGTGTTCTACCGCTGAGCCACAACCCCAGCTCTAAGAAATATTAATTTTTTAAAAATAAAGTGTTATAAAATAATTGATCAAGAGCTAAGGATGTACCTCAGTGATAGTGTGTGTGCTTTTCATATGCAAGGCCTTGGGTTTGATACACAGCACCAGCTTAAAAATAAAAATCCTGGCTGGGAGTATAGTTCAAAGAGATCTCATGTTGAGCATAACCTAGACCCTGGATTCAATCCCCAGCAATACAAAAAATTACATAAACAAATGCAAGATCTAAGAATAAAAGCAGACCTTATACCTTTCTCAAAAAATAACTCAAAACGAATCACAGACATAAATGTAAAATGCAAAACTATAAAATTTCTCAAAGATAACATGGGAGAAAATCTTGGGCATGGAAATAAATTGTTAGGTCAACAACAAAAGCACTATCCATGAAAGAAAAACTGGAATATATTAAAAAACTTGGAATATATTAAAATTTAAAACTTTTGACAATAACTGTAATAGAAGGGAGATCAGTAGAGTAGAGCAAACAACAGATCTTTAGAGGAAGGAAAGAAGGGATGGGGTAGGAACTGGGGAATGAGATTGATCAAACTATGTTACATGCATGTATTAATAGGACATAATGAACCGCACTATGATATAGAATTACAATGCACCAATTTTAAAAAGAGTGCAACTTAGCATATACTGTATTAAAAAAGTTAAAAACTTTATATTATAAAAGACATTGTCAAGGGACCGGGGTTGTGGCTCAGTGGTAGAGTGCATGCCTAGCATGTGCGAGGCACTGGGTTCAATTCTCAGCACCACATATAAGTAAATGAATAAAATAAAGATCCATCAACAGCTTAAAAAATTTAAAAAAAAAAAGACATTGTTAAGATGAGAGACAAGACACAGACTGGAAGAAAATATATGGGAAAAAAAATATCTGACAGAGGATTTCTATCCAACATAGAATTACACAAAACAGTAAAAAAAAAAAAAAAAAAAAAAAAAATTCTATTTTAAAATGGGCAATTGATATGAATAGACACATCACCAAAAAAGATACATGGAGGGTAAATAAGCATGTGTAAAGATGCCCAACATAATATATCAATAGGCAGTCACAAATAAAAAGAACAATGAGGGCTGTGGGTATAGCTCAGAGGTAGAACATTGCTTAGCATGTTCAAGGCCCTGGGTTCAATCCCTAGCGACACAAAAAATGACAACAACAACCCACCACTACACACCTACTAGATAATGAGTAAAATACAGAAAAAAAAGTGACAATACCAAATGCTGGTATGGATGTGGAGCCAAAGGAATTCTCAATGGAATGCTGGCAACTTAGTGAGATTCTGTCATAAAATTTTAAAAAATTAATAAAAGGGCTAGTCATACTGCTCAATGACAAGGCACCCTTGTGTTCAATCTTCAGTACCATAAAACAAACAAGTAAATATGCTATCAAATCACAAAACATGAAAGAACCATATATATATATACACACACACACATATCATATATATATATATATATTACTAAGTAAAAGAAATGAAATCAGTCTTAAAAAGCTATATATTATATAATAACCATATGACATGTTGGAAAAGGCAGAACTATAGACAGATTCAGCCAGAAAAGGAGAGATTAAACAGGTAAAGTACATGGGATTTTTAGAACAGTTACATTATTCTGTAAGAAACTATAAAGATGGATATATATCATTAGGCATTTGTCAAAACTACAAAATTATATAATACAAACCCTAAATTAAAATTAAAGACTACAATTAACAATAATGTATCAACATCTGACCCAGCTATCCCACCCCTCAGTTTATACCCAAAGGACTTAAAATCAGCATACTACAGTAATGCAGTTATGTCGCTGTTTATAGCAGCTCAATTCACAATAGCGAAACTATAGAACCAACCTATGTGTCCTTTAATAGATGAATGGATAAAGAAAACGGGGTATATATATTCAATTGAATATTATTCAGCTTTAAAGAAGAATGAAATTAGAGCATTTGCCAGTAAATGGTTGGCATTGGAAAATATCATGCTAAGTGAAATAAGCCAATCCCAAAATATCAAAGGCCGAATGTTTTCTCTAATATGCAAATGCTAATTCTCAATAAGAAAAGGGAGGGAGAATCTAGAGAAGAATAATGTTATCTTAGATTAGGTAGAGGGAAGTGAAGTGAAGGGAGGGGAGGGGAGGGGACAGGAGGGAAGGGGAGGGGAGGGGATGTGTAGATAGGAAAGACAGAACAAAACAGACATTATTACTTTATGTATATATGTGACTGCATGACCAATGATTCTACAACATGTACACTCAGAAAAATGAGAAATTGTATCCAATCTATGTATGATATACCAAAGTGCATAAATGCATTCTACTGTCATGTATAACTAATTAAAACAAACTTTAAAAAAAGAATGTATCAATACCAGCTCATTAATTGTAATAAAATTACCACATTAATGCAGGATACTAATAAAAGAGGAAACTGTTGGGGAAAGGAGAGCATATGAAACTCCATGTACTATCTGCTCAATTATTCTGTAAATCTAAAACCAACCTTTTTAAAAAATATTTATTTTTTAGAAGTAGTTGGACACAATACCTTTATTTATTTATTTTTATGTGGTATTGATGATGGAACTCAGGGCCTAGCAAGTGCTAGATGAGCACTCTACCGCTGAGCCACAACCCCAGCCTTAAAACTAATCTTTTTTTTTTTTTTTTTAAATATTTATTTATTTAGTTTTCGGCAGACACAACATCTCTGCTTGCATGTGGTGCTGAGGATCGAACCTGGGCCGCACACATGCCAGGCGAGCTTGCTACCGCTTGAGCCACATCCCCAGCCCAAAAACTAATCTTATTTTTAAAAAAATTATTTAAAAAAAAATCTTGGGCTGCGGTTCTGGCTCAGCGGTGGAGTGCTCGCCTAGCACGTGCAAGGCCCTGGGTTCAATTCTCAGCACCACATAAAAATAAGTAAACAAAATAAAGGTATTGAGTCCAACTACAACTGAAGGATAAATATTAAAAAAAAAAAAAAAACTTATTAGGGCTGGGGCTGTAGCTCAGTGGTAGAGCACTTGCCTTGCACATGTGAGGCAATGGGTTTGATCCTTAGAACCACACAAAAATAAAGATATTGTGTCCAACTACAACTAAAAAAATTTTTTTTAAATTTTTTATTAAAAAAAACAGCTGGGTAAGAGGTTGTGAGGGGAATGGGAAAATAAACAAGGAGAGAAATGAATTACAGTAGATGGGGTAGAGAGAGAAGATGGGAGGGGAGGGGGGATAGTAGAGAATAGGAAAGGTAGCAGAATACAACAGTTACTAATAGGGCATTATGTAAAAATGTGGATGTGTAACCGATGTGATTCTGCAATCTGTATTTGGGGTAAAATTGGGAGTTCATAACCCACTTGAATCTAATGTATGAAATATGATATGTCAAGAGCTTTGTAATGTTTTGAACAACCAATAAAACAAACAAACAAAAAAAAAAAAAACCAGCTGGGAAGGTAGCTTAGTGGCAGAGTGTGTGCTTACCATATGAAAGGCCCTGGATTCAATCTCCAGCACCAAAAATAAAATAAAATAAAATAGAAACAACCATAATAAGGCGTACATAATCTCAAAGAGTAGGTACTGTCACTGTAGACTACAAAAATTTTATTTAGTGAAAAAACAAAATTTAAATCCCCTCGCCATTTTCCTAGCAACTGGCTATTCCTCTGCTCACTGGCATCTGCATCAGAGAGTGATCTCTAGGAGATGGAGGAGACATCCAGCTGAGAAGCTATTTGACCACAGCTGTGGTTAGTAATTTATCAGAAGGGTTAAAATAAAATATGATGATTATCATGGATACTCAAGCACCAACAAATTTATAGTCAACAAGGAATATTTGCATCATTTATTAAACTCAACAAGGAATATTTTGAAACTTATCAAGAGGGATGTAAAATATGTATGATATTTTCATTCCGAGGCCCAAACATTCTCAATGACCCCTTTTCTAGGCTAAGGAGTTAGAAGGTGTAAAGCAAAAGAAATAAATGTGGCTCTAATGCTATTATTCCTGGAAAATTCATGCAGCATTTTGATGGAGACAGCAACACTTGGAGCACTCTGTCTTACCCAGAACCAGAGAGGTGCTGCATCAAGGCTTCTATGGTGAGAAAGGCAATGGCTACTTTTGCACCCAGCTTCTCTGACCATGGTAAAAAAACAAGAGAATATCCCTTCTCCAATTATGTCCATATCTCATTGAGATAAGTGAGAGATCATTAATTTGGGGGGCTGGGAATGTAGCTCAGTGGCAGAGCACTTGCCTAGCATGTGCAAAGCATTGGGTTTGATTCCTAGAACCACAAAAACAACAAACAATAAATATCATCCCTGGCAAAGCAGCCTCCATCATAATTACGGGACCTACTTGAAGATTTTGGGTGAGGGCAGACTACAACAGTGTAGGGACAGTCCATCTGTCTTCCTACCTCACCAGAACATGCCTGCTGCAGACAAAGCATGACTCTTCTATCCAGATGGCTCTCTCTTCACTTCATTTCTGCAAAACCAGACTAATACGACTATATTTTCTCAAAGATGTCTGAGTCTTTCTGGTCGACGTTAAGTGCCAACTACTACAATCTTAGCAAGTTATGGTCTTTTCCAGTTCAGTAAATCCAATAGCCCATCTTCAGAATTTATTAAGATATTAAGATCCAAATTTCTCCAAGACAGACACACACACACACACACACACACACACACACACACACCCTGAAAAATGGCAAAATGTAGCATTTTATTTACATGTGCATAAAAACAAAGCAACGTGCATACAGGTAAGGCACAAAACCCATTATCAGAAGGTTAAATTCAAGTGGGCTTATCATTCAATAAAAAATCCTCAGTAGATGCTTTTCTTCTAGTTTTAAGATGTCAATAAAGCCTTATTATAATACCATCATATCCAATTTGTTTTAGCAACTTCTACCAACAAGTGGACTATTTATAAGCACTACTGACAAAAAAGGTTTAAAATGTGAATGGCAATTAAAGGTATAAGAAGCTATGTAATATTCAGAGTTTGAGATAATCACCTTTAACCAATGCCTGACATTATCCTGTGTAATTTAATATAAAAATGCAAGTTCTTTAGTTACATGTTCACTGTTAGACTGATATATAGTTCAAAACTACTGGGGTTTTTTTCTGAAAAATAATTTGATGAATTCAAAGCCATAAAACATGGAAGGGGTGGGGAGAGAAGGAATCTGAAACAGATGGCATGTAATTTTTTTTTCAGAGTCCATCTTGAACACAATCCCAATAATGTAAAAATCCAATTTAGCTCTCTAAATAAGTAATCTATAAAACCATAAAATGGTAATTCTGAAGTAAATTCTTTCTTTTTTTAATCCTGTCTTCTCAAAGATTCTATATTAGGCAGAAATGAGTAGAGACAAGTTAGAAGTTAAAAAGAGAAAAACTATCATTTCGTAAATTTGAAAGTTTTCAGGAAAAATCTACTTCTAATATAAAGCCATTAAAACAGTTTCTAAAAAAAATCAGCAATATTAAAATCTAGTTATCATATCAGTTTTTTCCTGATACACAAATGATTTAACTTTATTAGAAATTAAATAAGAGAACTGTGCTTTAAAATACAAATAAGCTCTGGAAGAGCAATCATTTGATTTCTGTGAAGAGAAAGCAGTATCTGGATTTTTTTTTTTTTTTTTTAACGTGCCGTGCCCACAGTAACTCTCTTTCACTCCTGATTTGGCAGCACCCAAAATAAACTTTAAAAAAAAAAAAAAAAAAAAAATCAACTAAACTTTTTTCATTATATGATTCTAGTCTATAGTATAAATGTGTGTGTGTGTGTGTGTGTGTGTGTGTGTGTGTATATATATATACACACACACACATATATATATATACACACACACTGTATATGTATATACATGATTTATATATACATAGGTGATATATGTATGTGTGTGTATTTGGGTACACACACACACACACACACACACACACGTCTCTTACCTAAATCTTTTACAGATCATCCAAGAGATAGAAACCAAGGTTAAGGTTTAGTCATTTTTAGATTTCCTGGCAAGCAAATTCCATCACAGACAACTGCAAAGACCCTTGGAATCATCAGTCACATACTTGTCATGGAGAAAAATATCATCCCTAACAGTCTCTAGTCATTGCATACAATTTAGATAGAACAATTTGCTGTAACAGCTAGTATCATTTCATAAAAATGAATGGATTATTAAAGTTTTATATGAAGATGGGGGGGGGAATGGCAGCTTCTGATAACTTTATCAAAGCAAGATAATCTTACCTTAAGATTCAAAAATGATGAAAAATAATGATCCAAGAAAAGAGCAAAAAGCTTAGATATATACAAAAGGCTGGATCCTTAGAAGAGCCATTTTAAAAGTTGAATAACTGTAGCAAAACAATTTCAACTTTTAAAAGAAAAATATAGGGGCTGGGGCTCAGTGGTACAGCGCTTGCCAAGCATGTGCAAGGCATTGGGTTCGAATCTCAGCACCACATAAAAATAAATAAAATAAAGTTATTGTGTCCAACTACAACTAAAAAGTATATTTAAAAAAAGATGGGGCTGAGGGTGTAGCTCAGTGGTAGAGCGCTGGCCTAGCACGTGTGAGGCCCTAGGTTTGATCCTCAGCACCACATATAAATAAATAAAATAAAGGCATTGTTTCCAACTACACCTAAAAAATAAATATTAAAAAAAAATAAACCCCAACACTTTTTTTAGACAAGAGTCTCTTTAAATGAAACTCATCACAAATTTATCATATCTTTAAAAAAAGGAAAAAGAAAACACTGGAAAAATACATTTAAAAATGACTAAATTCACACAAAACTCAAAAACCTCTCTGAAAAGTTAAATTACAAACTTTGTACCAACTTTTCAGAAAAAAAAAAAAAAAAAAAAAACTATTTTTCCTACTAGGGACTGAAACCAGGCATGCTTTACCTAGCTCTTTTTATGTTTTATTTTGAGACAGGGTCTTGCTAAGTTGCTGAGGCTGACTTTGAACTTGCCAATCTCCTACCTCAGCCTCCCTAGCCAATGGGGTTACAGGCATGTGCCCCCATCCCCAACACTTTTTTTTTTTTTGACTAGAGTCTCCTTAAATTGCAGCAGCTGTCCTTTAATTTGCCATCCTTCTTGCCTCAGCCTATCATGTCGCTGATATTACAGGTGTGCACCACCACACAAGGCCTAAAGTAAGTTATTTCTATTCCTTTATATTCCTTTGAGTATAAAGTACATGTACAATTTTTAAAATTACTTACTACAAGATCAAAAAAAACATCTTAGCTGGGTGCAGAAGAGTAAGCCTGTAACCCCAGCAGCTCAGAAGGCTGAGGCAGGATGATCTCGAGTTCAAAGTCAGCCTCAGCAATGGGTGAGAGGCTAGTATACTCTGTGAGACCCTGTCTCTAAATAAAATACAAAAAAATATAGGGCTGGCAATGTGGCTCAGTGGTTGAGTGCCCCTGGGTTCAATCCCTAATAACAAACAAACAAACAAAAATGTTAGCTGAAAATCTTGAGATCTAATAGGTCACATGTAACTATGATTTTAGATCCATAAAGCCAACAAACATAAAGACCACACACTTCTTGATTTCCATGTTCTAATGAGAAATGACTTAAAGGTGGAAATTTATTCTATATCCATTTATTTTACAGATTAGTTATAAGAATTCTTTTTTGCCAATACTTTAGTCTAAATCAGAGTCAAGCTATTAATGTTGATTTTAATCTTAAAATTACTACTACTTTCTATTTTTATGCTCCAATTTTAATTCTCTTTAAAGAAATATGATGTTAATTATAATTACATACAGAGGCTGGGGATGTAGCTCAGTGGTACAGTGCCTGCCTGTATGTGCAAGGCCCTAAGTTCATTGCTCAACAAGGCAAGAGGAGGCTGTAATTTAAATGTACTATCCCCCTTGTAATACTGGTAAGAATTGTACTCATTTTATTTATTAAAAAAAAAAAAGCGGGGGCTGGGGAGGTGGCTCAAGCGGTAGCGCGCTCGCCTGGCATGCGTGCGGCCCGGGTTCGATCCTCAGCACCACATACAAAGACGTTATGTCCGCCAAAAACTAAAAATAAATAAATAAATAAATATTAAAAAAATTCTCTCTCTCTCTCTCTTAAAAAAAAAAAAAAAAAAAACAGGCTGGGGAGATAGCTCAGTGGTAAAGCACCTGCCTAGCATGCAGGAGGCCCTGAGTTCAATCCCCATCACCATATAAAAAACAACAATAATAAAAAATGATGTTAAAAAAAAAAACCCTGCGGACTGGGATTCTAGCTCAGTGATAAAGTGTTTGCCTCACACGTGTGAGGCACTGGGTTCGACCCTCAGCACCACATAAAAATAAATAAGTAAATAAAATAAGGATATTATGTACATCTACAACTAAAAAATATTTAAAAAGAAAAACCTGAGGATTTGCCCAAGGTCAACAATTAGCAAGCAGCACAGTGTGGGTTTAATCCCAGATTTATTTACCTCAAAGCCAATACTTCCACTTGACCACAATTATCTCCTTAAAAGATTAACACAGCTCAACAGCAGAGAATCTAGTCTCACCGAAAGTTCACGTATCTATTCTGAGACATGCATCACTAAACTACCTACAATTCAGTTAATGAAACAGAAATGAAAAGGATCTTTCTGCTCCATTTAAACTAGGGCAGGTTTACCGACAGGTAAAAAAGAGATTGGACGAGGCTTGCCTCAACATGTCTTTCCTAGACCTCTATATCCATACCGTTTTCCCAGTCTTCTTGTTTTTTGTCTCCCCCCCTCCCCACCCCCGCCGCCAGGCACGTACATCTACTATACAAGGCAATGTCCGAGTATGGGTGCTGGGTGCTTTTCAGAATCGCACTTTTAAAAGAAAATTTGTACCAGATATGTATCTAGCTGGAAGTCTTTCCAAACATCTGAAGTGTCATTTAGGGGCAACAAATCCAGTTCCACCCTCTTTCTTCTACACGGTGATCCTTGCCCACTTGGGGGACACTGATCCTGTAGGACGCTGAGGCAAGGGAACAGTAAAGGAAGGAGCGGGGGAAGCGCACGGAAGTTGGGTGGAGGGAGGTCTCATTACCCACTCTCCTGCCCCAGCTCTCCCAAGGGCGGCTCCACTGTGCTCAGCCGAATCAGAAACCCCACAACCCCTGAAACCTCGCTGTCTCAGCGGGATGGGTAGGAGAATCCGGTAATGGAAAGCATGAGATTGCCCAAGCCACCCCGCCTAGTCCATACTCTCCTTTTGGTCCTAGATGATGCTCCCCCTTTTTCAAAGCGAGCCTTCAGGTGGCAAACTCCGGGTCAGCACTGGCCAAAGTCTTCTGCCTAAGAAGGGGCACCTTCTCCGTCGGTCCCTAGCCCGCTACCCGAAACTATCCGCCGGCAGTGTCTCCCAGCCCCTCCATTCCGCCCACGCAACCCTCCACACGCCGCCTGCGCCCCACCCGGGATCCCAGCGTCCCCCTCCCCGACCCGGGTAAGAGCCACCCATCATCCCCTCACTCTCTCCCTCTCTCTCATTCTCTCTCTCTCTCTCACACACACACACACACACACACACTCCCTCAGACTCCAGCCTCCCGGACCCCGTCGAAGCTAGAGCAAGTACCTGGAACGGGCATGCTCTGGGGCTCAAAGGAGCGGGCGCGGTCCCCTCCCGGAGGCGCCGAGTGCTTCTCTACCCACCCGCAGCTGTAGCTTCTCTTTCCCAAGAGCTAGAGGGAGGAGAGGAGGCGGAGGGGAGGGGGAAAGTAAGGAGCCGAGGGGCGGCAGCAGCCGAACCGGAACCACTAGCACTGACCCCTCCCACGGCCAGGAGCCCTCGGAGTACCCCGACGCTCCTGATAGGACAAACCTAGAGCAGGCACGGAGAAATTGACACCACCACTTCCGGGTCATCCCCGCGGCAGCCCCTCCTTAGCAACAGCGTGGGGTTGCTAAGCGGAAGTGCCTCCAAAGCACCCACCCACCCTCATATCTTTTGGGACTACCAGGTGGTAGGCTGTGAGAGTTCTGCTCTGCTTTGGTAACACCCTCTTACCTTCTACTCAAGAATTTAGTTCGAGGAAATGCCTCGCTGCCAGAGGCAGTAAGCCCATGCCGCTTTTCCCTTCAGCCATTCTGGGTCATCAGCCCCCACCAACTGCATACACCAGCTCCCTTCTGCTCTGAGCCCCAGGCTAAGTGGCTCCTCTTAAAGCTCTTCTTACTGGCCCCTTGCGGGAGTTACTTTCTGGAGATTTAACAAGCATCTCCCTCTTGTGGATTTCCCTTGTGTTTCAGCTGGATTTTTAAAATCTTCAATGTGAAAGCTTTTTGATAGACTTCGTTCTCCTGTGATAGCTCCTGAAGCCAAATGGTGAGCAAGTTTTGTCTTCACCTTATTTTTTTTTTTTTAAAGATTGGGCGTGTTTGTTTATGGTCTAGAAACAACCTTGCTAAATTAAAGGGGAGGGGAGAGAATGGATGTAAATCCTCAAAAGAGCAAAGCAAAAGGCCAAAGGAACCCCATAATCAAGTTTGGTAATGAGAAACTTATCTAATCCTCCACTCCTAATAAACGTTCATACCTGCACTGTGGGCAAGAAACATTTCAATAAGACATCTCATTTATTCTATATTAGGGTAGTTTGGGGTTTAAAAGTAATCCTTTTTATAAAAATGACTATCAGGCACGGTGGCACACTCCTGTAATCCCAGAGGCTCAGGAGTCTGAGTCAGGAGGATCGCGAGTTCTAAGCCAGGCTTAGCAAAAGCGAGGTGCTACGCAACTCAGTGAGATCCTGTCTCTAAATGAAGTACAAAATAGGGCTGGGGATGTGGCTCAGTGGTCAAGTGCCCCTGAGCTAAATCTCCGGTCCCCCCACCCCTAAGAAAAACCCCTCATCATTATAGTAATTAAATATTCAGAGAAAATGAGTAAAAATCTTGTCTTTCCTATCTTGAATAGGTCTGCTTAGATGCAGTACAGCAAGAGGGTAACTTCTAAATTTTTCTCTTCATTAGCATACACTTGCAATTGCAGTCTTCAGTTTTGTGGGTCATGATAACCTCAATCACGGATATTGTATTGTTGTCCACCTGAGCTAGGACGGACAGGAAATAGCTTTGGTAACTTGGAAGAAATTCCAGGTCTATTGGGTTCCGGAATGCATGAGACAGTGTTAAATTGATTTACCTAGGCAGTCAATTCAGCAAAGCCAGTTAGGAAATTACTTCAGACTCTAATGTCTCAGTACATCTAAAACATTCCCACTCCTGCCATCTACATATGCACATTTGAGAACTCACACACCCTACTTCAAAGCATATCCAGTAATTAATTGTTCTTTAAAAACCTGGTTGAAGCTGTTGTAGTGGTGCATGCCTGGGAGGAGAATGGCAAATTCAAAGCCAGCCTGAGCAATTTAGTGAGACCCTGTGTGTGTGTGTGTGTATATATATATATACACACACACATATTGATCATATATATGTACACACATATACATATATGTATATATACACACACACATATGTACATATGTGTAGTGTGTGTGTATTCCCAATTCAATAACATTCCGTTTAACATCCACTTCTAAAAGACAAAGCAAAAAATATAATATACAATCTACAATCATCAGGTATCAGTTTGGAAGTTGATAAAATCAGATTTTGCATTTGGAAGGAATAAAATTGAAACATTTGGTCAGGCATTAATTCAGGAAGCACACAAATGGATGTGTATTGTGAAAATAAGTAGTCTTTTATTTCAAATTTCAGAAAACATGCCTGTTAAAACATGGTTAATTTTGAAAATTGACAGCTTGTCAGTATGCAAAAAGTGTGCTAGGAAAGCAAGAACATCAATTAACAAGTAGTATTATACCCACTTCTTCAGTTAATCTTGAGAAATGCAGTGAATGCTCTAAGGACTTTAGACATAGCTGTTGGTTTATGGCATGATTTGCCTGTCATATTTTATTGATTTCCAACTTTAAAAGTATAAATGCAAAGGGTAATATTTTATGATACTGAATCAAATATCCAAGAAAAATTCCTCCCTATTAATGTGGCTTATCGAATCTTTTTTCCTTATTCTATGCTAGAATTTTGTCTTTTTGTTGTTTTAACTGTCCTTAACTTTTTCCACATCCATCCAAATTTATTCAAGAGGGCATTTTTGGCCCCCTTTCCGAAAAATGACAGAAACTAAATTTAATTAATACTGATTTTTTTTTCATGTGCAAAACTCTAACTCTGCTTTTTTAAAGCAAATAAAGGGAATAAAAACATAGCATAATTTCAATGCCCAAATGTCAGTATAAATGGCATCAGTACAAAGATGTAAACAAATCTCAAATACAGGACATTAGTAATTGGAACATCATGCACTGATTTAATGTTAGCAAGAACAAGAACCTTTATAACAGGTAAAAGAACCAACATAGTGCATTAAAATTGAATATTAACCTAAGTAACCGTAATTTTACAAATTCTCCAATTTCATAACTTGCTTTTGAATAAACATTAGCCTCATTTTTTAAATCGAATGCCTATTCATCAAAGCTTACTGAACAAACATATCTATGCAAATTTATACCCTAAAATACCAGAGTAAACAGGAGACATTATTCAAAGATGAATAAGTTCTATTCTTTTTCATCATCTGTGTGGTCAGGTTGCAAAGGACATACTCTGTAGAAAGAACAGAGAACTTTAGTAGTTACCTAAGTATCAATTCTTTTAAAAAATTAGAAAAAAAATTAGTAAAAAACATACAGAAATCAGGAACAGTAATTTTATTTATTTGTTTTTTAAGTCCTTTTTTTTAATTTGTAGGAATAATAATTAATAATGTAGTGGCTGTGGTCAAGTGCCAGAAATGAAAGAAAATTTAACTTTATTAATTGACAAATATGTATAAATTTCAAGTACTAGTGCAACACAATTTGTAGCAATTTCTTTGCCTCTTATTTTGCAGAATCAATATTTCCCATTTAGAATATGTTGCGATTTTTATTTACAGTGTCTCATTCCTAGAGCATCTTTTTTTTTAAGGTTAAGTAAATTGATAAATAGAATATAATCTATCAGTAAAAACTTCATGATAGATAGGTGCAGTGTTGCAATTGCATGATCCCAATTGCTTGGGGAGTAGAAGCAGGAAGTTCAGGAGTTTGTGGACAGCATTAGCAACTTAGCAAGACCCTGCCTCAAAATAAAAATATAAAGTGTGGGCTGGGCGGGGCGGGGGTTGTGGCTCGTTGGCAGAGCGCTAGCCTAGCATGTATGAGGCACTGGGTTTGATTCTCAGCACCACATAAAAATAAATAAAGGACCATCAACAACTAATAAAATATTTTTAAAAATATATAAAGTGTGGGGATATAGCTCAGTGGTAAAGCATGCTCCCTAGGTTCAATCCCCAGTATCGAAAGAAAAGAAAAAACCAAAACTTTGTAATAATCCTGGCCAATAACACATGCTTATTATCCCAGCTACTCAAAAGACTAAGGCAGTTCCAGGCCAGGACAACTTGGTGGGACCCTGTTCCAAAATAAATAAAAGGGTTGTAACCCAATAGTAGAGTTGTTGTGTTTGTTGTTGTTGTTGTTGTTATTTTGTTTTGTACCAGGGATTGAATGCAGGGATGCTTAACCACTGAGCCACATTCCCAGTCCCTTTTTTGTTTTTAATGAGGTAACTTTTTTTAAAATTTTATTTTATTCATTTATTTTTCTAATTATTTTTTAGTTTTTAGGTGGACACAATATCTTTACTTAATTTTTATGTGGTGCTGAGAATCGAACCCAGTGCCTCATGCATGCTAGGCAAGCCCCATCATTTATTTTTTATATGCGTTGAGGATTGAACCCAGGACCTCACATGTCCTAGGCAAGTGCTCTGCTACTGAGCCACAACCCCAGCCCCGTTTTTTATATTTTATTTAGAGACAGGGTCTCGCTGAGTTGCTTAGGCTGACTTTAAACTTGGAATCATCCTGCCTGCAGCCTCCCAAGCCATTGGGATTACAGGCATGCAGGGCACCCAGTTTAGTAGTAGACCTCTTGCCTAGCACGCGTGAAGGTCTGGGTTCAGTCCCCAATACCATTAAAAAAAAAAAAAAAGAAAGAAAAGTAATAATAAAAAGCAAAAAATTAAGCAGTTCATTTGAGCAGAGGAAACAGCAAATTTGTTAACTTATGGTTGTCATAGTTTTTAAAAAATAATTTACATTATCCCAAAGCCATTCATATTTACTCTTTTTATAAAGAAAAAGTCAATTAAGAATTTAATCATAAATCAAAAATTTTATTTTAGAGATGGAAAAGATTTGTGACACCTATTTAAAGATTTTAGTTTTCAAATTTGATCCAGTAAGCCTGAATGATCATAGAACTGGGTACCAAAAGAAGGAAGCTAAAATGAAGGTAACCAGACATTGTATAAGATTATCATTGCTTGTGTAGGGATGCATGCATATACCTCCAGTGACTCTGCAAAGTTCAAGACCAGCCTGAGCAATTTAGTGAGGCTGTAAGGAATTTAACAAGACCCTTCTCAAAAGAAAAATAAAGAGGGCTAGCGATGTAGTTCAGTGATAAGTGCCTGTGGGTTCAATTCCCAGTACAAAAAAAAAGATGATCATTGCTTCAAATCTCAGTAGGCTATGCTGGAATTTAAACCAAGTTAACTAATGAATGCTATTATGACCTAAACTTCCTTTTCATACAGTCTAATTTACTTAGGCATCATAGTTCTGTTCAAGATTTAAGCAGAAGCTGGGCATGGTGGCACACTCCTATAATCCCAAGGGTTTAGGAGGCTGAGGCAGGAGAATTTGAAATCAAAGCCAGCCTCAACAATTTAGCAAGGCCCTAAGCAATTTAGTGAGACTCTGTATCAAAATAAAATATAAAAAGGGCTGGAGATGTGACTTGATAGTTAAGTGCCCCTGGAACAAAAAAAAAAAAAAAAAAGATTTAAGCAGATATTCTCTTGATTCTGACTCTCTATGTGCAATAGATGGGAGTTTACCCTGCCTTTAGGAGAAAATAAGACCACAAGAGTAACCATATTTCAAAATATTACTTTGAAGGTTCATATTCCTTCTAATAAACTATTTCAATAAAGGAATAATTGTAACTATCTTAAAGTCAAATCTAAGAAAGGGGCCTAAAGAAAAAATGTAAACCTGTATTACTACATTTATGGCACAGATCTTATTATACCATGGATTAAAGTTGTTTGAGAATATATGTATAATTTCTTTCCATATGATGGAAAACTGAAATATAGGTTTATTCCTGTATTATAGCCAAAATTGGCTGTCTTGCCAAATTATTTTATTTCCCTAATGTTAATTCAAACAATTCAAAAGGATTAAAGTATATTCTAGAGGTAATCTTGACTACTACACCTTGTTAATTTAGAATAAGAAAGAACAAGGAAAAATGATAGCAATGAGGAGAAACAAAAAGAGAGGATCATGAAAACAAACCTATTATTATTCGTGATTTTTTTTTTGTGGGTGGTGGTGCTAGGAATTGAACCCATGGCCTTAATGCATGCAAGGTAAGCACTCTACTGAGCTATATCCTAGCTGGAAAACAAACCTATTAAAAAGCTTGGTGGCTCATGCATATAATCCCAACTACTCAGGAGGTTGAGACAGGAGATATCCAAGTTCAAGGCCAGTCTCAGCAACTTAGTGAGGCCTTAAACAACTTAGGGAGTCCCTGTCTCAAAAAAAAAAAGGGTTTGGAATGTAGCTCAGTAATAAAGCACCCCTGGGTTCAATCTCTAGTACCAAAAAATTTTTAAAAAGTTTGATGGTTGATTTTTATTGAAATAAATTATGTGCTTGCTTCAGCCACACATATACTGAAATTGGAACAATGCAGAGAAGATTAACATGGCCCTACACAAATATGACATGCAAATTCAAAAGTAAAAAAATAAGCAATCATAATAGTGTTATTTTGTTTTGGGGGATATCAGGGATTGAGCCCAGGGGCAGTGAGCCACTAAACCACACCCCCAGCCCTACTTAGTATTTTATTTAGGGTCGGGGTCATACTGAGTTTAGGCGATCTCCATTGCTGAGGCTGGGTTTGTCACGGAGCCTGGCCCTAAGCCCTTCTTAAAACATTTTGAGAAGGGTCTCACTAAGTTGCTGAGGCTGGCCTCAATCTTACCTTCCTGCCTCAGCTTCCTGAGTAGCTGGGATTGCAGGTGTGCTCTTCTCTAGCAATCATTTTGTTCTCTTTCAGCCCTTTATTTTTATTTAGTTTGTATTCAATGTAAATCAATTCAAAACACAATGTACAATCCATACCAGATGTACAGTGTTAACTATGAAGCAAGAGCAAGTTTCGTTCACATATACCACAGGTTGAGATCTGTTGGATCTGGTAGATTCTAAAAACGGCTTAAAACTTTTTAAAACTGTTGTAGCCATAATGAATACTGGAACAGCTAAGGGTCAATGTATGACTGTGTGAACCAGATTTCATGCAGTGTCTGTTCCTAAAAAGTTATATACATTGAGGCAGTTGTAAAAGTTTTTCTTTCTAGAATCAAGTCCAGTTAAGGCTTAGAACTAAGTCTTAACTACAGAAAGTGTTCCAAATGTAGCTATTCTGATCTACAGAAGTTTTTTTAAAGTATTTACAGAAAGAACATTAAAAAAAAATTGTGAATTTAATGGGATTTCCAATCTTCATTTCCCAAATACACTATTTTTGTCTACTTCATGTTTGCCTCTTATTTTCAAGATTTATCAAATATGTCTTTGAGTCATAAATTTTCAATTATATGCAAATATAATTATTCAATATATGCAAAATAAAAAGTAATGTTGTAAGATGGGTTTAAGTCAGTATACTTCTATTCTTCTGAATGAAGTACGGTAGCTAATGAATGACACTTTTATTGAATGGTTACATGTGCTAAGAAATGCTTACCAATTATTTTAAGTATACATGCAACTCTTACTCATTCTTGGATTTGGAATAGATTCCAATCTATCCTTTCCCTGGCACATGTCAATTAATACAAAGAAAGTTAAATGCAATGTCAAGCAGGGATGTAGCTTAATGGTAGAGTGCTTGCTTAGCGTTCGCAAGGCCCTGGGTCCAATCTACAGCACCAAAATAAAAATAATAAATAAATAAGAATAAAAAATTAGGACTAAAACAAAACAAGAGAGGGGCTAGGGTTGTGGCTCAGTGGCAGAGTGCTTGCCTAGCATGCAGGAGGCCCTGGGTTCGATCCTCAGAACCACACAGAAATAAAATAAAGATATCATGTCCACCTAAAACTAAAAAATAATTATTGAAAAAAAAATAATTTCCATTAACACCTGATGGTTCTTTCCAACATACATATAAGTCATGAAATCTTTTTATATTGCCTAGTTATTTTACAGCCTTCTAGATTTAGTGAGCCAAAATGAAAACTGAATTTCCATTCCACAGGTCATTCTTGTCTTAGAGCAAAGTAACATAATTCTCTTCAAGGTAGTTTTTAAAGTCCATATTTCTTAAGCCACATTAAAAAAAAAAAACTGTTAAGTAATTTTTGATGTTGACTTTCTCCTTAGTCTTGTACATGAAACTCCAGCAGATTTAATATTGGCATTCTCTATTTAGTTAAATCCTTCAGATGATCTTCAAACCATCCCAGTTTGGACTCTCAAGATTTTCTGTGTTGATAAAATGAGTGGAATTAGCAGACATGATGAACACCTGTTGTTGTTGTTTTTCCTACCAAGACAGACTTCCAGATGCCATTTGGATTGAGATTTAAAAATATGAGTTGGAGAACTGTAGATTTTTCTTAGTCTATTCTCTCAATAGTAGAGATGTAGAAGGGTAAGTAAGACCACGAGAAGACTGGCTATAGTCTTTATAGCGCTGGAGCTGGTTGCGGTGGTGGGCTTTGTGGTTTCATAATAGGTAGCACCTGGTGTGCTAGTTAAAGGAACAAATGAATTAATCTGCATGGGTAGGAGCAGTACCAGAAGCAGCAGCCCCAGACTGAGCCTGGCCACCATCCTCTTACCCTTGTGTGTCCAACTTGCTGCTTTTGTAGGCTGGAGGGTCTCTGAATTCCTCACTGGTGTGGAAGTAGCAAACCACGCCTTATATTCAAATGGCATCACAATGACAGTGACAAGATGCCACACCTTTCCTTACCCAGTCAAATACTTTGTTTTTGAAAGTTTTAAAACATTTAAAAATTGTTGCCTGGACCCCATTATTAACATTATTAAAAATTGAAAAATACAGGTTTCAATTTTTTTTTCCAAGTAGCATTATCTTTTTTCTGGTTATTAAAAGTGACTTGTTGGCCTGGGGTTGTGGCTCAGCAGTAGAGTACTTGCCTAGCACATGCAAGGCTCTGAGTTCAATCCTGAGTACCACATAAAAATAAATAAAGGTATTGTATCCAACTACAGTTAAAAAACTATTTAAAAAAAAAGTGACTTGTTTGTTGAAATTTGTTAGTATAAGAGGTTTTTATTCAGAGATCATTGTTACTAATATTTGTTATATTTTCATACAGTACAAATACATGGTTTAGATTTTACACAGTAAGGATTGTATCCAGAATTTTTTCTTAACATTTATCGTGAGCATTTTCCTGTCATTAAAAGCATAGTTTAATTAGCTTTTTAAAAAGTTTGCAGTGGGTTGGGGATATAGCTCAGTTGGTTGAGTGCTTACCTTTCATGGATAAGGCCCTGGGTTCAATCCCCAGCACCACACACACAAAAAAAAGTTTGCAAGCTAGTTGTTTGTGGTAGCTCTTAATCCTAGCTATCTAAGAGGCTGAAGCAGAAGGACATCAATTTTGAGGCCAGCCTTGGCAATACAGTGAGACTCTTTTTTTTTTTTTTTTTAAAGAGAGAGAGAGAGAGAGAGAGAGAGAGAATTTTTTAATATTTATTTTTTAGTTTTTGGTGGACATGACATCTTTGTTTGTATGTGGTGCTGAGGATCGAACCCGGGCCGCACGCATGCCAGGCGAGTGCGATACCGCTTGAGCCACATCCCCACCCCCTACAGTGAGACTCTTATCTCAAAAAAAACAACAAAAAAAAAGTTTGCACATTGAACTCTATATATGTATAATTTTATCCCTGTTTTGTTTTGAAATATTCTTAAGTACTTGTAGAGAAATTGTCAAGATAATATACCATAGTATCTGCCTTGGTTGTTTCTATATGGATATTTCTATATTTTTCAACTTTTTTACATTTTATATTTCTTGGGGAAGTTGAACTAGTATTTTGTTTTGTTTTGTTTTGATGCTGGAGTTTGAACCCGGGACCTTGTGTATGCTAAACACAGGCTCTACCACTGAAGTATATTGTCAGCCCCAAACTGGTAGTTCAGGAGGCTAAACAGAATTCAAGCTAAATAAACCAACATGGAAACTGCCTTTCAAAAAAAGTCTAAAGAAAAAGGTGAAAATTAAAGAATAAAGAGTATAAGTTCACAGTTAATGCAGCACTTACCTGCATGGGTACAGATTCTCTTTGGAATAAGAAAAATAATACTTTTGATGATGTTTAAAATTTTGGAGTGATTTATATTAAGGAAATAGTACAAGTTTAAAAAAAAAAAACTTTAGTTTTTATATTTAGCTTGAAGAGAAACTTTAAAGTTATTCAATATCTCATTCATCCTTTATTTTCAAGAGTATATTTTCTTTATATTCCAGAATATAAAAACTTACTTTCTCTTTGCTTTTCCTAAGCCACTGCTTCCTGGCTCTTCAGGAATCCGATTCTCCTTTTCAGAATCTTTAGGGGACAGCCTAAAGAATTCTCCAATTCCTTTCTGCCACTTGGGAGTTGGACGTACACAAACTGGATTTCCTCCTGCATACTTATTTTCAGCTGTAAAATATAAACAGAACTAAATAAGAACTAGGAATCCAACCACCATTCATTAAAAAAACTTAATTCTTTCTTTCACTTCAAATTCTCAAAGGTATAAGGGATATTACATCCATCTTAAAAGACTAGAAAATGTGACACAGGAAAGCTATAATCAGACAATAAACTCAGTTTGATAGTTTGATCCTAGGAAAAAAAATCAGTAATAACAATTTTTAAAGCTGGAAAATCTTTTTCATATTTGTCCATGAGCAGAGCTATCAAACAGTATTATGTACTGTCATACAATATTTGATACAGTTTTTCCTAACATAAGGTATCACCCTATAGAATAAATCACCAGAATTTTATTTAATAAGATCATTTAGGCTGGGCACAGTGGCCCATGCCTATAATCTTAGTTCAGAGGCTGAGGTAAAAGGATCACAAGTTCAAAGCCAGCTTCAGCAACTTAGCTTGACTCTGTCTTGAAATAAAAATAAAAAAGTGCTGAAAATGTAGCTCATTGGTAGATCAACCCTGAGTTCAATTCCCAGTACCAAAAGAGGAAAAAAAAATAAGGGCATTACCAATTTCAAACACTTACTGGAAGTAAAGATAGAGATATGTTAAACATTATAAAAGGTGCATTTGTTCAAAGCATTCATTAAGGGCGTACATTCAGTTGGCTCTGGTGATTCAGCAGTGTTCCAAACAATGGAATGTGGCCCTAATGGGATTTATTCTAGTGGTACAGGTTGTAAGATAGTCTCAAAAAATTCATCTTCTTTCAAATGTTTTGACTACTATTCCCTTTTTTAAAAAGATTTTTTTAGTTGTTGATGGACCTGTATTTTTATATATTTATATGCGGTGCTGAGAATCGAACCCAGTGCCTCACACATGCTAGGCAAGTGCTCTACCACTCAGCTACACCCCAGCCCTACTATTGCCTTTTATCTGAAGAGACTGAAATAATAAATATTTTCTAAGAAAGTGTTTGGAATAGGAGGAAATTTGAGTTGACTGAAAAATCTATGAAGTCTTCAACAGTGCTGTCCTTTCTGTTTGTAACTAAATCTTGTGGAATTAATCTTCCTGCCTGTTCAACTTTCTACTGAAAGGGAAGAGGCACCAGATGGCAGGGCATTTTCTCATCCTCTCCACATGCAGGAGGAGCAGTGTGAAGCTATTTCCCTCGCCTTGTTACACTCCTACTCAAACAAAAGCAGTATCAGGAGCTGCAAAGTTAGAAAACACACACAAACACCACACTCAAAAAAAGACAGAGGAGGGGATGGGAGTGAGGGATAGAGGAAGAAAGGAAGGAAAGCAAAAGCAAAGGCAGAAAAAGTATTTATACTAAGAAGACAATGTAAGCCTGACTAAGGGGCACACACCTCTATTCCCAGTGAACTGGGAGGCTGAGGCAAGAGGATGGCAAGTCAAGGCCAACCTGGGCAACTTAGCCAGACACTGTCTCAAAATTTAAAAAAAAAGAAGAAGAAGAAGAAGACAATGTAGTTAGCATAGTCAATCATTATCCTAAATCTAGTGAAGAGGTACTTAAATAGTTTCTAAAAGAAAAAGCCAACTGTCAATAATAAACACTAAACAACAACAACAACAAAAATAGGTTTGAAGATAAATCTGGGTCCCCATCTCAAGGCTTGAGATTCATTTCCATGAGACTTTTTTTCCCATACTCTAGCCCCCTAATAGGCCAAGGCCCCCTCAAAGGATAGGGAAGAAAGGCCTGAGAATCTCTAATAAAATTCCAAAGTGGGCCAGGGCTGTAGTGCCAAACCTGATCCTCTTTTAGGAGGCGTCCTCTTACTCAAGGAGCTTGCAGCAGGGCGCTTCTTACCTTTCCTTGATGAAAGCGATGTAGAATTAGTAGCAGAGGTGGAGGAACCAAGGATCTTTCTTGGGGCTCGAGAAGCCACCACTGCAAAGAGAGGCGAGGAGGGGAGCATTCAGAAAGGGGCAGGAAGGTTTTGATACCTCGTCTCGCCACATTCTCACCACAATCCCGGACCCTAGCAGCTTTAGGAGGACAGCCCAGGGATCCAGAACAGCAGGATGGCCTTCCCTTGTCCCTCCAGCCGCTTCCTCAAGGTAAAGGGGACTGGTGGCTGCTTCCTGGCTGGCTGGAGTTTGGGTGTGCCGGGCCCAGGGGAGCCAGGGCATCTCGCCACCCAGGAAAAACCCCTCTCCACCCCTTGCTGTCCACTATGGCGCTGGATCCCTTCACCTTTTCTGTAGGTGCCTGGGACGCTGTCTGCTTTAGTTCGCACCATGTTCAAACGGGAAGAGACAAGAAAAACGTCCGGGCCGATGAGGTTCACAAGACAAGGACCTAAAAAAAAAAAAAAAAAAAAAAAACCTCTCCCGCCACCGTTTATATTAATGTCTTTCCCGCGCTCCACAAGACTCTCGCGAGCTGTTGGTTCCCCATTGGTTCTGTTCTTTAACCCCAAACCAATCGCTGGAGTCCAGGGGTGACATCGGCGAGGCTTAATGCAGTGCTGGCTAGTCCATCAACTCGCAGGGGCTTGTGATTCGCACCAGCGCCAGGTGGGCGGTGCCCGGACACTTTCCCGGGTTACTTGATGTGTTATTGCTAAGATTCTGAAGTAGGTAAATAGGCCTGTTTATAGAAACGAAATAAAACAGCAATGACAGAAAATTACATTTCTTCAAAAAAATACATAGGGTTAAATACACAATGATTGACTTCTGGAAACGAAACCTAAAATTAAGCGGATTTTTGGACACAAATCAAAATAAGAATTTTTGAGAGCTTTCAAACCGCAGGCATGATTTATCTATATCATTCATGTCAAAACAATTCTATGGGATTGGGAAAAGGAAACTAATATAATTTTTGACAGTCTTTTGGTTTTAGGATCATGTGAAATTAAAAAAAAAAACACTGTGTGAATTGTATATACATACACACACGAAGAGAAATAATAAAATGCCTTTCTGAAAAAAAATCTGCCAAATGTGTTAAAGGCTAGATAGAATAGGGAAGTAATAATTTTTCTCTATCCCTATGTTTATCTTCTAATTACAAAACCCTCAGAAAATGATTTTCACTCTGAATACCTGTGCATAAAAAGTAGGATCAAATGAATGTGATGTGGGGTATATTCTGTTAATTGTTCATTTGAAAGGCAACTCTGGAGAGTGTGAGCACAGCACTAATTTGTTCCAAAGAATTATGTTTGAGGTTTTTTGTTTTGTTTTGTTTTTGCAATGTTGAGGATCAAACCCAGGTCCTCTCACATCTAGGGAAATGTTTTAGCACTAGGCTACATTCCAGGATAATGGACACGCTGGAATTAAAAAAAAAAAAAAAAGGCTACTCACTACTTTAACAGCCATACTGCATTATAGAATTAGAGGAGTTAAACAACAGATTAAATTAACATTCTAACAGATTAAATTAACTTTATAATAGTAGGAAATGTATTCACAATTAATTACCTGAGTTTTATCTTAACCCTGGGGCCTAAGATTGCAGACACCTTTGTAATAGAAAAATCAAGAAGCCTCAGGGTATGCTCTGTTGTCATGAAGTTCCATCTCAATTCACTCTGGTAAAATGCCATTGTTTCCTTTTCAGTTAAAATTCTCTCTTCCCAGGGGTTAAGAAAGTTGAGGTGGGGAAGAGTCAGCAACTTAGCAACCTCAGCAACTTAGAGAGGCCCTATGCAACTTAATGAGACCCTGTCTCAAAATAAAATATAAAAAAGGGCTGGGGATGTGGCTCAGTTGTTAAGTGCCCATGGGTTCAATTCCCTGTACAAAAAAAAAAAAAACCCTTCTACAAAGGGCTGAATTGAATTCACATATCAAATTCCTACAAAGATTGGATCTGCCTACAGTCTTTTTTCCTATTCTACAGGCCAGTTAAATTGCTAGAAAGAATTTCAAATGTACCTTTTCCTGTAGAGGCTGTCTACATATTACTATTGCTATAGTTGTGTTTGTATGTCTTTTGGGGAGTGGGCATGGCTGGGAGTCAATCCTATATGCTAGGCAAGCACTCTTACCAATGAGTTACATCCCCTGCCCTATATGTCTTTTTAATACTATGACAATGAAGAATGCATATTAGAGAAAAAAAATAAAGTCATGCCTACTAAAATTATTTTTCTTTTATGTTTTTATTGGTACATTATGTACATAATGATGAAATGTGTTATATTGTGTGTATCTACAATATAATTTGACCAGTATCACTGCCTAGGATTTTCCCCCTCCATCCCCAGTACTAAAAATTCTAAGAGAAATATTTGCTTTGGAGAAGTACTTCTCCTTTACAATTCATGAAACAGAGAACTATGTGATGTGAAAAATATTGTTAAATGTGTGAATGCAATTTCTACTTAAATTTGTACCAAAGTATATCTTTGGTGTGCATGTTTATGTTAATGTGGGCTGGCAACAGAACCCAGAGCTGCTGGGCATGGTGGTGCAAGGCTGTAATCCCAGTGATTTGAGAGGCTGAGGCAGGATGATCACAAAGTTGAGACCATCTTCATCAATTTAGTGAGACCATCTTTCAAAATAAAAAATAAAAAGGGCTGAGGATGTGGCTTAATGGTTAATCACCTGGTATTCAGTCCTCAGTACCAATAAAAAAAAAAAAATGACCCTAGGGCCTTGTTAAGGAAACTTTCTACAACTGAGCTACACCCCCAATCCCAAAGAATATATTTAAGTTATATTAACTGGGTGTGCTTGCTTTGCTTAGGCAGAAATGTAATTGAATACAGGATAATGATTGTAAATGGTGTTATATGCACACATTACAACCTAGAAATTGTAATCATAAACATATGCTTTATGAAAAAAAATTATTCTTGAGGACCTGGTCATTTCATTATAACATATATGTGTTAAGTTCTTTTTTAAAAAATATTTTTAGTTGGACACCACACCTTTATTTTATTTATTTATTTTTATGTGATGCTGAGGATCAAACCCAGTGCCTCACATGTGCTAGGGAGGCACACTACTACTAAGTACAACTCCAGCCCTGATATGTTAAGTTCTATTGTGCTTTTTACGAATTTAAGTCATAGTCTGTCTTCCAGAAGTCAATATTTTAGGGGCTGGGGATGTGGCTCAAGCGGTAGAATGTTTTCCTAGCATGTGCAAAGCACTGGGTTCGAATTTTAGCACCACATATAAATAAATAAAATAAAGATCCACCGAGAACTAATTTTTTTTTAAAAGTGAAACAACATTCAATGTCTAAATAGGCTAATAGGAATTTTTTAAACTTGGGGTTTTTTGGGGGGAGGGGCGGTAGGGATTCAACCCAGAGTTACTTTAATAGTGACATCCCCAGTCCTTTTTATTTTTTTTAAGGCAGGGTCTCACTAAATTGGTTAGAGCTTCTTTAAACTGCTATCCTCCTGCCTCAGCTTCTCGAGTGGCTGGGGTTACACGCGTGCACCGCCGCACCCGGCAAGAATGAAAAATTTTAACCTATAAAGGTAACCAAAAAACAAACAAACAAACAAAAAATATCCGGGAATCATAAAAAATGCTTTCCAAAAAAGTTTGGCTAACATTTTCCCCAACCCATTGCCCTATCAGAGTGGGGAACTGCAAAGGACCCCCTAAGTCTGGTTATCTTGGGTTGAGAATTCATATGGAACATCTAAGACAAATTTCAATACCTGTTATGAATTTTCCCCTTTGAGCGTAATAAATTGTCTTGGCCCTAATGGAAAAGACCTAGTTCAACAAATTAAATAGAAATTGTAGGAGTGTGAATCTAGTTAATCAGACTACAGAGGGTATTCATAACAACTACCACCACCACAACAAAAATTAATATAGTACTAATAGCTTACGTGCGTTGTTTTTAAATGTTTTACGTAAAAACAGAAAGATTTAAAGGCTGTACTCTCAGCTTTCAGCGTATTGTGTTTTGTTTTTTTTTTCCCCTAAACTGTAGTTTTCATAGGTATTTCTATTGTCTTCTCGGCAGTGTTGCCTATGGCCTTCCTCGATTCTACCTCAAACAATGTCGAAAAGCACGCGCTGAGGGAGCTTGGGTATTCCCAAGGAATACAAGGAGGCGGGAACAAGCCTGAGGCAGTACAGGTGGGCGGGATCTGCGCTGGGGCGGTGCAACTGCGCCGGGCGGTGCAAGCTGGCGGAACCCGCGTGAGCGAGGTCGGGTTGCAAAGGGAACTAGTCCCGCGCAGGACGTGGGGCTTTTGTTGTCCAGCTGGTTCCGGCTGAGGAAGATGGCGGTAGCTGGGGCGGTGTCCCGGGAGCCGCTGGTGCTCTGGTGCACCCAGCAGTTGCGGAAAACTTTCGGCCTGGATGTCAGCGAGGAGATCGTGCAGTGAGACCAGTTCGGGTCCTAGGCGGGAAGGAGCTCTGGGATGTGCACTAGCAGAGAGAAAAGGAAAGCGGGGAGGAATGAAAAGTTGATGAGAGGGGGCTGGGGATGTGGCTCAAGTGGTAGCACGCTCGTCTGGCATGCGTGCGGAAATAAATATGTTTAAAAAAAAATTGATGAGAGACAAGAAATATAATAAAAGAGCTGCAATTAGTCTGTAGGGGCCGAATTTTGGTCTCCGCTTTTATAGTTTAGCTTCTGGAAAGGTTGTCAAGCTGTACGATATACGTTTTTTTCTTCTGAAAAACTGTAGTAATTAGCCCTATAAGATTGTCCAAGGATCTAGTTTCCTTATAGACTCTGAGAGAAGCAGCAAGTCAAATTGTCTTTAGAGATTCTTTATTTCGGTTTGCCCGGTCCGAGTTGTGTCAGGTCGGACCTGGAATTTAAACTGGGGTGATGTGGTACAGTGCAAGTAGTTCCTGACTCATATTCTATATTCAGCTATCATTTACCAATTTTGAAATCTTAAACAACTTAATTTCCTTCTCTGTACCTTGGTTTCTTCATCTATAAATGAATAATTAGTAGAGTTTATCTTTCGTGTTTAAAATTCTTTTGAAACACACATAGCAAACATGATTTAATATGTGCTTCCAATCGTTTAACGAACGTATGTTGCTTTATTACTACATACCAGTTGCTGGGGCAACAAAAACGATACAATTGGGTTGTGCTATCTTGATGAGTTTCTGAGATGGGTAAAGCAGAAGTTGGGAGAGTACTTTGAAGGATCTTCATTAAGATTTGAAACATTCGGAAAGGAAAGTACTAGGAGATTGATCAAGTTATGTGTATGTACGAATATGACATAATGAATCCCACTATTATGTATAATTATAGTGCACGAATAAAAAATAATAAATACTTTATTTATTTATTTTTTAATATTTATTTATTTATTTATTTATTTTAGTTTTCAGCAGGTACAACATCTTTGTTTGTATGTGGTGCTGAGGATCGAACCCGGGCCGCACGCATGCCAGGCGAGCGCGCTACCGCTTGAGCCACATCCCCAGCCCATAAATACTTTATTGATGAGTGGGAAAAATAAAGAAATAAAAAGTTTGCAACCTCGAAAGATTTACTGGAAAGGATCCCTTTTGCCTGAGAACTAAAGTATAGGTTTTACGTGCTCAGGTGGAGGGGAAAATGTCTGCAAAAATCGGACTTGATCAAGAACCTGAAAGTGTTTCTTAATTTGATTCCTGTTTACTGATGCTGAAACCTAAATTGTGATTCTAGGTTTGTAGGAAGTAAGGCAGTTTCACTTTGGGAGAAAACTGAAACTTGTTGGCAAGGAGAGTCAAGACAGCCCATTTTAAAGGATTTTGGTTTTTGAACACTTGAATAGACTACCAAAACCAAAAAAACCCAGACATATCACATGGTTTGGCTTAACTCTTGTGTGAATGCAAAATCAGGTTAAACAGTTTTCAAACATTCATTTTAATTTAGTGGAATGTTATCAAATTGAATAATAAGACTTGACAATATATGTACCAAAAAAGTGGTTTTTATTAACATTATTATGTGTGAATTCAAATTTACTGGGTTCATTATAGTCACTTAGTATCTTAAAAGATTGTGTCTATTTTTGATGAATCAACAACTTGGAATGGATTACAGATGATAAATGCAGACTTCTCAGTCTCAGAATCAAATTTTTGAGTATACACTATCAAGAAAATTCTGATCTCATAGATCCTGGTTTAACAGGTTTTTTTTGGCAGACTCAAGTTTTCCTCAAACTCATCCACACCACTGAAAGTGAAGTGATAAATTTCTATTTTAAAATTGAAATACTAAGGACTGGGGTATAAGCTCAGTGGTAGGGTTCTTGCCTAGCATATGCAAGGCCCTGGATTCAATCCCCATAACCGCCCCCCCCCCCCAAAAAAAAATGGAAACACTAAGTATGGAACACCTGCTTGCATTTTTTTATGTTTATTTTTTAGTTGTAGTTGGACACAACACCTTTATTTTATTTATTTTTATGTGGTGCTGAAGATTAAACCCAGGGTCTCGCATGTGCTAGGTGAGCGCTCCACCACTGAGCCACAACCCAAGCCCATCACCTGCTTGCATTTAAAAAAATTTTTTTTTCGTAGTTGTAGATGGACAGAATGCCTTTATTTATTTGTATGTGGTGCTAAGGATCAAACCCAGTGCTTCGCACATGCTAGGCAAGTGCTCTGTCACTGAGCTACAACCTCAGCCCCCACCTTCTTGCATTTTTTAATTTTATGTGTACATGTTAGACAAGTATTCCAAACTTCCAGTAATCACTGAAATTACATATAATGTACTAATATTTGAACCACAAAGTATTCACTAGTTGTTGCACAACAGGCTATTATTCCATGACTAAGGCATTTACTGTGTCTTGTCTAGCAGTAAATTAAGAATTATCAAGGTGTGGGGCTGAGGTTGTGGCTCAGTGGCAGAGCGCTTGCCTAGCATGTGTGAGGCACTGGGTTTGATTCTCAGTACACATAAAATAAATGAACAAAATAAAGGTCTATCAGCATCTTTTTTTAAAAAAAGAATTATCAAGGTGTAATACAGTAGTGTTCTAGCTTGCATAATTTTACATGAGTAATCTGAATTTTAAAAATAGCACAGAATTATTAAACTCCTAATCAGTCACATGTTTATAAGACATTAAGATGAGTTCAGAGTTAGCAAAATAAACTGTGTCACAATCTCCATGAGTTCATTTTTTTAGTTGACTGTTTTGATAATATTTGGTATATACCACATTTGGATGAGTGTTCTTTATCATACTTCATTAAACTGTTAAAATGACATTTAAAAAATATTTCCAGAACTGTTTTTACTTCCTTGGTGAAAATTTGGAATTCTAAGGTTAAATGATCCTTTAAGATTCCATATAGCTCTGAGCGTCTTGGCTACCAGTTAGTTTTTTGATGGAGACTGGTAAGCTTTGAGGAGAAGGTAGTTGAAATATGTAAGACCTAAAATGTCATTGTGTCTTTTTTTTTTAATCTGATGATCATTTTTTTTTTTTAGAGAGAGAGGGGGAGAGAGAGAGAGAGAGAGAGAGAGAGAGAGAGAGAATTTTAATATATTTTTTTTTTTAGTTTTCGGCGGTCACAACATCTTTGTTTGTATGTGGTGCTGAGAATCGAACCCGGGCCGCACGCATGCCAGGCGAGCTTGCTACCGCTTGAGCCACATCCCCAGCCCTGATGATCATTTTTTAAAAATATTTTTTTAGTTGTTGATGGACCTTTAATTTATTTGTATGTGGTGCTGAGAATCAAACACAGTGCCTCAGGCAAGTGCACTACTGCTGAGTTACAACCCCAGCCCTGATGATCATTTAAAAAAAAATTTTTTTTTTAGTTGTAGATGGACACAATATCCTTATTTTATTTATTTACTTTTATGTGGTGCTGAGGATCAAACCCAGTGTTTCATAAGTACAAGGCAAGTGCTCTACCACTGAGCTACAACCCCTCAGCCCCTGATGATCATAATATGTTCTCTTTTTTTTTTTTGGTATTGGGGATCAAGCCTAGGGGCGCTTAGCCACGAAGCCACATCTTCAGCCCTTTTTTTAGAGACAGGGTCCTTGCTAAGTTATTGAGGCTGGCCTTGGATTCATGATCCTCTTGCCTCAGCCTTCCTAGGCACTAGGATTACAGACATGTGCCATTGTGCCTGGACTCTAATATACTCTTAAGGAAGCCCAAAGGTATAGGTTTGTTCACCTGTAGCTCATAACTGCAGTTCCACCATGACACTATGAAAAGTATCTTGTCCATATGCTACCAATGATGGGACAATTTTGTGATTTTATTTTTTCACATTTAAAGGGTATAACATTATTATAATTTTCTTGTGTCTCACTAATGTGTCTGAATTACAAATGCTTTGAGAGTCTTTTTTTTTTTAAGTTGTAGGTGAGCACAGTACCTTTATTTTATTTATGTGGTGCTGAGGATCAAACCCAGTGCCTCACACATGCGAGACAAGCGCTCTATCACTGAGCCACAACCCCAGCCCCTGTTTTGAGGGTCTTGCATCTACATTTTTGCTGATATTGTATGGGGGATTAAACAACCCAGGGGCACTCTACCACTGAGCTACAACCCCTCAGCCCCTGATGATCATAATATGTTCTCTTTTTTTTTTTTGGTATTGGGGATCAAGCCTAGGGGCGCTTAGCCACGAAGCCACATCTTCAGCCCTTTTTTTAGAGACAGGGTCCTTGCTAAGTTNCAACCCAGGGGCACTCTACCTACTGAGCTATATTCCAGCCCTTTTTTTTTTTTTTTTTTTTTTTTTTGAGACAGGGTCTTACTAAGTTGCTGAGGCTGGCCTCAAACTTGGAATCCTCCTGTCTTGACCTCCTGAGTAGCTGGGATTATAGCCACACACCACCTGGCTTATATTTAAATTTATATTTTTTTATCACTTCTTCTTTTGTTAACAATAAGATATATTTACTGTAGATAACCAATAAAGATCAGAAAAGCATAAAGAAGGAAACAAAATTACCATAATGCCACAATCTAGAGAAAACCATTTTCTCTCTGTTAGTGTTTTTTCCTAAGCATATTATAATGCAATGTTATATAATATAATGCAAAATAATTTTTAAAAAATTATTCATTGTTACTGGGGAAAAGAAAATAAATTAAAACTGTATAGGGGCTGGGGTTTCAGCTCAGTGGTAGAGCACTTGCCTAGCATGTGTGTGGCACTGGGTTCAATCCTCAGCACCATATAAAGAAATAAAATAAAGTTATTGTGTCTACCCACAACTAAAAAAATATTTTTTAAAAAAACTGCATTTAACTTTACCACTCAAAGGTAATGATTTTGGTGTATAATGTTCTAGCCTTTTTCCTATACATAGGTTGGGGTATGTACACCTTTTATGGGAAGTGGGATCATATACTATTTTACTTATCGTTATTATAAGAGTTCTCAGGTTGATAATAAATTTTTTGTTAGTCAGAGATGGGCACAATACCTTTATTTTATTTATTTATTTATTTTTATGTGGTGCTGAGGATCAAGCCCAGTGCTTCACCCATGCTAGGCAGGTGCTCTACCGCTAAGCTATAAACCCAACCCCTTGATTATAATTTCTTATAAATTTTCACTTTTTAAATTTTTTGGCAGTGCTATAAATTGAACTCAGGACCTCACACATGCTAAGCAAGCACTCATCCACTGGGCTACACATCCCAGCCCTTTTTTAAAATTTTATTTTGAGGCAGGGTGTCTCTGTTGTCCAGGCTGGCCTCAAATTTGCAATCCTCTCTCAACCTCCTGAGTAGCTGGGATTACAGGCATGTACCACCCGACCCAGCTCATAAATTTTAGTTTTGGTGTTGGCAATAGATTACCTTTCGTAAAATCCAAAATCTTGAATTCACTTATCCTTTCCCCTATCAACTGGAATTTAGGTAGTTTCCGATTTTTTACTAATTTAAATAATGATGCAATTAGTTTTTTTGTGTAAAATTTTCTGTGTCTCTTATTTTACATATGGTCCTTTGAGTAAAATTATTAGATTATTTTAAAACACTTGAAATATATTGGCTGATTGATTTCTAGGAAAGTTGCATTATTTTATATTCCTAAACAATTAATAGCATTTCCTTAAAAAAGATCTGCTTGCCCGTGCAGTAGTGGCACCTGCCTGTAATCCCATCGGCTCTGGAGGCTGAGGCAGGAGGATCACAAGTTCAAAGCCAGCTTCAGCAACTTTGCAAGGCCCTAAAGCAATATAGCAAGCCTCAGTCTCTAAAGAAAATATTAAAAAAGGGTTGGGGATGTGGCTCAATGGTAAAGCACCCCTGGGTTTAATCCCTGGTATTAAAAAAAAAAAATCTATTTATTCTGATGTGACACTAATCTTGATTTATAAATTTTTAAGAATAATTTTTTAGTTGTAGATGGACACAATATCTTTATTTATTTATTTTTTATGTGGTGCTGAAGATAGAACCCAGTGCCTAAAACGTTCGAGGCAAGCACTCTACCACTGAGCTACAGCCCCAGCCCTTGACTTACAAGTGTTGAATTGGGGCTGGGATGTGGCTCAGTGGCAGAGTGCTTGACTCACACATACCAGGCCCTGGTTTTGATCCTCAGCACCACATAAAAATAAATAAATAAAATAAAGGTATAAAAAAATGTTGAATTAATAACTGGTTAGGGAAAAATAATGAGGTTATAGTATATAAGTCTATCTTCAGCAAATAATAGAAATTTAGATTTTGCAAATGTAGAGATTAAGTAGTGTGTATCATTTCCAAGGAAATGTAGAGGTGTAGCTATAGGAAGTATTCCTATGTTAAGGATAGCCCTGCAACACTTCACAGCACTGATTTGATTCTAAAAATACATCAAAATAGTAAATGGTTAAATACATATGAAGTTTAGATTATTAATTTCTTGAGATCAGGGTCTTTGTCCTAATCATATCCCTAGTATCTTGCATAGTATTAGTTCAAAGTAAAGTTTTTAATAGATTAATGAATAGTAGGGTTTGTTTTTATTTTGAGGTGCTAGGTATTGAACCCAGGGTTTTACTCATACTAGGCAAGCCCTCTACCACTGAGTTACATCTCTAACCCTAATGAATGGTTTTTACTACCTTGACCTCCGTTATAATTATTGAAAAGCATAATGTAGGTTATCCTTGTTTCATCAAATTTTATCTTTGCCTCCTGAGGTATGTTTTGTCGATTGAGAGTGCTGAAGAAATACGAGAATATGTGACGGACCTCCTCCAGGGAAATGAAGGCAAAAAAGGTCAATTCATAGAAAATCTTATAACCAAATGGCAAAAGAATGATCAGGAGTTGCTTTCTGATCCTTTGCAGCAATGTTTTAAAAAAGATGGTAAGTTAATGTAATTAGGTATAGGTTGAAATATTGTTCATAAATTAGCAGGTTTAAAAGTCTTAGTATTTTCAGCTACCTGTATTTCTTCACAGCTAATTAAAACATAATCATATGTCTCAAAATAAAAAGGGATGGGGATGTGTCTCAATTGTTAAGCATCCCTGAGTTTAATCATCCCTGGTACCAAACAGAAAAAATAAAGAAATGTTGACTGATTATAATTGTATAAATAACAGAGGTTTCTGTTTAATTCCCAAAAGGTGAACAACAAAGTAAATGACCTAAGTCATTATTACTTTATAATCATAAATATCACATTTTAAATTGTTAGTCAAGCCAGTAGTTAATATCATTGACTATAATCTTGAAAATGATGGTTTAGTTTAGTTCTGGATTGAAAGGAATTCTGCCTGACTTGATGTCTTGATTCTAAGCATCGCTTTCTTTTTATTACCTATTCAAGTTAACTAATACATGTGGGGTGAGGCCCTAGGTTCAAATGCCAGTACTGTGATTAAAAAAAAAGAAAAAGTTGTTAACTAATGATTCTTACTATTATCAATCTTTGTGTGATTGTGTGTTTATTCTTTAAAGAAAGTTTTGATATGCATAAATCAGGAGACCAGCTAAAGCGTGGTAGGCGGAAAGGAAGAAATAAACAGGAAGTTCCTGCATTTGCTGAACATGACACAACTATAGAGGTCAAAACACCTTTTGATTTGGCCAAGGTGAGTACTTATAGAATGAAGCTTTTTCTGCCTCTATGGAGAAGAAGTGACTAATATTTTTTAGAGAGTGAAGTGTAAAAATTGATCTGCAGTGGCAATTTTCAACAAATACATGAATTTAGATGATAATGATGACATATTGCTTTCTATATGGTAGGTTTTTTTGTTCGGTGGTTCTATGGATTGAATTTAATACATACTATCCAACTGATAGAAAATAATGACATGCTGCGGGTTTCAACTTCAACATTTTGTAGGTTAATGCTGAAAGAATGCACAATGCTTGCTATTATTAAAGGTATTCCTTTTGGCTGGGGTTGTGGCTTAGTGGTAGCTCACTTGCCTAGCATGTGTGAGACACTGGGTTCGATTCTCAGCACCACATAAAAATAAAATAAAGATATTGTGTCCACCTAAAACTAAAAAATAAACATTAAAAAAAATTATAAAAAGTAAAGTTAAAAAAACCTGAACTTTGTTTAAAAAAAAAAAAAAAAGGTGTTCCTTTCTTGAACCAGTCTTCTCTAATATTATTATTATCATCTAGCCTTCAAAACTTATTTCCTAGTCTCTCTTGGCTCTCACAATAACTCTTAAGGAAAACAAATGTTTATAATCAGGGAAATTTGATAAGCTAAATTTCCCCAAAGAAATAATAGTTAATTAAACTAAGATTGAAGTACTGAACTCAAAAATTTTGAGTGTGATTACCAAGAAAAAAACATAGGGCAGGCACAGTGGCACATTCCTATAATCCCAGGGATATAGGACACTAAGACACAGTGGCACATGCCTGTAATGCCAGGGATATAGGAAGCTAAGGCAGAGGATGATTGCACATTTGAGTCCCCCTCTTGGGCAATTTAGTAAGACCTTGTCTTAAAAATAAAAAATGAAAAGGATTGGAGACGTAGCTCAGTAGTAAAGTGCCCCTGAATTCAATCCCCATTACCACAAAAACAAACAAACGTAGGTGGGCTTAGAGTGTACCTCATTGATACAGCATTTGCTGAGCACATGCAAATTGGTGAGTTCAATCCCCAGTGCTGGGAGAGGGGATGAGGGAGAATTTAAAAGTGTTTGAAAAATAATTAATATTAAATTAAAGAGAAGTAATAGAAGAATGAAAGTTTTTTGTCAATAGGAATGAAATGAGCAAAGACTATCACAAACAGCCAGGTGTTGTGCCAATAATTTGGGAAGCTGAGCAAGAAGCTGAGTCGGGAGGATTGCAAGTTTGAGGCCAGCCTGGGCACCTTAGCAAGACCCTGTCTTAAAATAAAAAATAAAAAGAGTTGGTGATGGGGCTTGGTGGTTGAATGGCACTGGACTCACTCCCCAGTACCACAAAAACAAAGACCTTCAGAAGCAAAAGAAAAGCATAGATGATTAGTATAGAAAGGTGTTTAACTTTACTTATAATTAAGGTGACCAATTTGTCGTCTTTTTTCCTTGTTTGTTTGGGACTTTTTAAGTTTTAGCATTGAAACTCTCATGTCCTGGGACACTCCCTCCCCCAACTCCTAAGCAAACCAGGCTGTCTGATTATTCTACTAATAAATAATTACACATTAAAGCTGAGCACAGTAGCACGTGCCTGTAATTCCAGTTACTCAGAAGACTAAGCAGCAGGATTGAGAGTCCAAGGCTAGCTTAGGTAACTTAACAAGACCCTGTCTTAAAACAAAAAATAAAAAGGGTTGGGGGGAAGAAAAGGACAAAAGAAAAAAAAAAAAAAAAAGACTAGCTGGGGATATAGCTCAATGGTAGAGCACCCTGCGTTCAATCCCCAGTACCACCACCACCACAACAAATTACTCAGTGATAACGAAGTTGTATTAAGTTAGGAACATTCTGAACACTACTGGTAGCAATGTATATTGATTTAAACTGTCTAGGGACACTTTGGCAGCTTACGTCCAGAACTAGGCACAGTGGAACATGCCTGTAAGGGACTCCCAGCAGGCTGAGGTACCTGGAATGTGTTCAGTGATAGAGTGAACCTGGGTTCAATCCTGTACCAAAAATAAAACACAAACTGTGGAAATGTTCAGATACTTCTAACATATTTACATAACTCAAAAATATAAGCTGGGTGTGGTGGTGGACGCCTATAATCCTAGCTATTCAGGAGGCTGAGGCAGTGATACAGGTTTGAGGCCAGTCTCATCCATTTAGTGAGATCCTCTCTCAAAATAAAAAAGGCTGGGGATGTAGCTAACTGGCACAGTGTCCCTGGGTTCAATCCCCAGAACTGTGAAAAACAAAACAACTACAACAAAAGTAATCCATTTCAGATTTTAGATTGTGGAGTGACATACTATGCCTTTTCCTGCTTGCCTCGATCTCCCCTTCTCTCTACTATTTTTGTCTCTCCCCTTCTCTTTCTAAATAAATATTTATTGTCCATTATGAATGAGAGACCTCATCAAAGCATACTCCTCAATTCCTCAAATACTTTGTTTTAATATAAATGGATACTTTAAAGGGAATCAGAATACAAATTTGTTCTTAGAGATTTTAAATCGTCTCACCACCACCATCTCTGAGATTCAAAAATATAATATTGGTTAATTTTTAAAAGTGGCAACCTGTTAGATTAGATAAAATCTTAAGCATTTCTTTGTCTTAGGTTTTCATTCTTGCCTTCACTGACTTCTATTTGGTATTGTCACTATATCTCATCTTTTTGCTTTGGACATGAGAGCATTTTACCAGCTCTCTTTACTTACTTACTTCCTTGTAGTCAGTTTCCCATAGACTGGAACTCTTAAGATTTTTCTTTTCTAAAACATCAGTTTCTGGAAATAATCGAGAAACTCGCAAAGAGAAAGTAAGTTCACAACATGGTTGCAAAGAAAGGCATCTATACTTTTTAAGTGTCAGAGGCTGGTGGATCTGGTTTTGTTTTGTTTTGTTTACTTTTTATTAAGTAATCTAAATACACAAGTGAAAAGATGAATTTTCACAAACTGACCATGCTATGGATATTTAAAACTAGAAACAAAACATTTCTTGTCCCTCTACAAGATGTCCCAAGTACTAAAAAAAAAAAAATCTCAGCCCTCCAAAGAACTTCATAATAAAAGTGAAGAGCAGACACATGAAAAGGTTCTCAACTTCATTAGTCATTAAAATAATGCAAAATATAATCACACTGCACTACTACTACATACCAATTAGAATGGCTAAATTGAAAATACAGGTTTTCCTAAGGGAAAACACCATCTTGATTTCCATCATCATAGTTTAGAATTGGCTATTTTTTGTTCGATTGATTGGTTGGTTGGTTGGTTGAGATTGGGTTTTTTTCCCCAGTAGTTCTGGGGACTGAACCCAGAGCTTCATGCATACTGGGCAACTATGCTCCTGAGCTACACCCCTAGTCCCGTTTTGTATTATTGTAATGACTAATAAAGTTGAGTACCTTTTCATGTGTCTATATGGTATTTGGATATCTTTTGTTATAAAGTTCTTATTTAAATATTTGCCCATTTTTTAATTATTATTAATTTCTGATTGAACAAATTTCTCATTTTTCTTATTGATTGTCCACAAATCCACAAATGTCATCTTCTTTTAAAGGCATTCTTGTTTCTTTTTTTTTTTAAATATTTATTTATTTTATTTTATTTTAGTTTTCGGCGGATACATCATCTTTGTTTTTGTATGTGGTGCTGAGGCTTGAACCCGGGCTGCACGCATGCCGGGCGAGCACGCTACCGCTTGAGCCACATCCCCAGCCCGCATTCTTATAATCTATAATCTATAATTATAGATTATAATCTATAATCTTATAATCTATAATCTCCAATTTAGCTATGCTTTAAGATGTCATACAGCTTTGAATGCTATATTTATGTTCCTCCAGCCATAGTAGGAGATTGAGGGCTGCTAGCAAAAAAAGACAAGGAAATTATTAGCCTATTTCTATGGAGCATAGCCTTTCCTCAGCCCCTTAATTTTGAGTAGTTTGTATTTCTCCCTCTCACTTCTTTCATGATTTCTTGGACAGTATATATATATGTTGTTATGGACTAGAACTGAGGTTTTCCCTCCTTCATTCTTTTCATTCTCATTGTTCAGTGTTATTGTGATGTCTTTGTACAATTAGGCACAAGAGAACAGTAGCTCTGTAAAGAAGAAGACAAAATTTGTCAATTTATACACAAGAGAGGGACAGGACAAGCTTGCAGTCCTACTTCCTGGTCGCCACCCTTGTGACTGCCTGGGCCAGAAGCATAAGCTCATCAATAACTGTCTCATCTGTGGGCGGATCGTCTGTGAACAAGAGGGTTCCGGCCCCTGCTTATTCTGTGGATCTCTGGTAAATTTTTTTTCTAATGTTTTATTGTGTTAATACACAGAGCCATTCAGATCCCTAGCAATTTCCCTTTTTCTTAGTAAATTTCTTCCCCAAGGATTCTAGTAGCAGGGATTTGATTAGAAACCCCAGGTTGTGCCAGGCATTGTGGAGCACGCCTATAATCCCAGTGGCTCAGGAGCCTGAGGCAGGAGCATCTCAAGTTCAAAGGCAGTCTCAGCAATTTAGCAAGGCCCTAAGCAACTCAGCAAGACCCTGTCTCAGACTAAAAATATAAAAAGGCTGAGATGTGGCTGAGTAGTTAAGAGCCCTATGTTCAATCCCTGGGACCAAAAAAAAGCAAAACTAAAAACTTTAGAGCTTGAAGTGTCAGGATTTTTTGTAGTCTTCAGATGTGGCTTATATCTGTAGGGGCAAGAGTCATGGTGACATAATCTTTAAGACTTCATAGCTTCTGTTTCTGGAACAACACCTGTTATAACTTTGCTTTGTTTAAGAAATGACCTTAAGAATGTAGTAGTAGGCCTGGGGTTGTGGCTCAGCAATAGAGCACTCACCTCGCACGTACAAGGCCCTGGGTTCGATCCTCAGAACCACATAAAAATAAATAAATAAATAAATAAATAAATAATAAAGATATTGTGTCCAACTACAACTAAAAATTAATAAACACAAAAAGAATGCAGTAGTAATAGGGCTAGGGATGTGGGGATCTGGCTTAATGGTAGAACACTTGCCTAACATGTATGAGGCCCTGGATTCAATCCCCAGCACTACCAAAGATAAAAAAGGAAAAAAGAGAAATAGCAATAATGACTCTTAAAAACTCTAAAGAGCTGTCTGAAAAGCTTATTTTACCAGTTGAGCTGTCTGGCAGAAGCAATAACATTTGATGTTGATAAAGGCATCTGTTTTATATTGCTGTATTTTCTCTAATGGACTCTTGATTTTTCCACATACTCAGAGATTAAACTGATAGACAACTGAATGACCTGAAAAATGTAGTTTTCACCATGTTTATAAAATAGCAGTTAGCTGGGCATAGTGGTTCACACCTCTAATCCCAGCAACTTGGGAGGCTGAGGCAGGAGGATCAAGAGTTCAAAGCCACCCTCAGCAACTTAGCAAGGCCCTTAGTGAGACCCTGTCTCTAAATAAAATACAAAAAGGCTGGGGAAGTGGTTCAGTGGTTAAGTGCCCCTGGGTTCAATCCCCAGTACCAAAAAAAAAAAAAAAAAGAGGCAGTGAATTTTTTCTCTTAGGTCTGTTCAGTTCAAGAAATAGTAATGCAAACCAGATTGGTCTTAAAGTCTTAAATTTGATAAGTTTGACATAGTCCCTTCTCAGCTTCCTTCTAAAACTTGCAATAATTTTATATTAAATGGAGCTTTCTTTGCTTAACATATTCATTATTTTCTAAGTTTGTTATGTTTGAAAGCAAAGAAACAAAATATATATAGTTGGGCTAGAGATGTAACTGAGTGGTAGATACCTTGCCTAGCATGCATGAGGCCCTGGGTTCCATCCTCAGCACTGCAAAAAAATGTGTGTGTGCATATATATTTAGTATAAAAGTAAATCATAGTATAAAAGTAAATCTAATTTTCACTAGTGGTACTGTAATCTGCTTCTTTTTCTGGTTCTTTTTTTCTAGAATCAGAAGACTTAATAAAAAGTCTTACTTGATTTTTCTAGTGTTCCAAAGACAAATATTTGTCCTTTGAAAGTACAGTAGATTTAAATAAATAGAAAATAAAACCCTACCAAGTGTTAGATATACTTGCAGTGAGGTAGTTTTTTATTTTTTGTATGTCTCATAAAAAGGAAATGAAGAGAGAAGGAAAAACTTATTTAGTTTAATGTGTTTTAATAGATTTGTCCTGATGAAAAGCATCAATAATGTCATTTTATTGTCATATCTAATGTATAATTTAAGGTTACATTTAAGGTATATCAAGTGAACAATATAATTTAACTGTTAGATCATGTGTCCTTCTCTTATTATTTTACAGGTATGTACACATGAAGAACAGGATATTTTACAGCGTGACTCAAACAAAAGCCAGAAATTGCTGAAGAAGCTCATGTCAGGTAGACAGGAATCTTCTAAATGACTGTGGTGATGGGTACAACTTGTATCTATGGTTGTTTTTCTTTCCTATATTGTGGTATGAAAGATGCAGTTTATAAAAGATGCAGTTTATTCATTCATCTATTCAAGAAGCACTTATTTTTTTAAATTTTACTATTTTAGCTACATAACTTTGAGTAACAAATATATAATAGTACATTGGATCACAGCTCAAAGAATAAAATTAATATCCATGAGCTCAAACTCATATAAATAAGTAACCAAATAAGTTAAGAAATAAAGAAAAGAGAATTTCTCTTTCTCTCTTTCTCTCCCCCTCTCCCTGTCTCTCTATTAAAGAGTATGTGTGTGGTGCCAGGGACTGAATCCAGGGACTCATATATGCTAGGCAAGTACTCTACCACTGAGCTACATCTCCAGCCCTAATTTTTGAAATTGTTAGTGAGGTTGAACATGTCTACATTTTTATTTATTTATTTTTTGAGACTGGGTCTTGCTATGTTGCCAAGGCTTAACCCTCAAGTGATCCTCCTGCCCAGGCTCCTAAGTAGCTGGGAGTATAGGTATGTACCATCATACCAGGCTAATTCCTCCTTGTTTCTTTTTTCTTTTCTTTTCTTTCTTTTTTTTTGGTGGTGGTACTGGAATTGAACTCAGAGATGCTTTGCCACTGAGCTATACCCCAAACCCTTTTTTATTTTGAGACAGGCTGGTCTTGAATTTGCCATCCTCCTCCCTCAGCCTCCTGAGTCACTTGTATTTGGGTGTGCATCACCACACCTGGCTAATTCCTCCTATTTTCTAATTTAGTGAACTCTTCCCATATTTTGTTCTTTGCTGAACAGTAGTACAGCTAATTTGTACTGTAGGCTGATACCGTTTGATTTATCATCATCTGTGAATTTCAATTTCCTTAACTTTATAACAAATATAATTTCAAGCTAATTTCTAATATTATTGTGAGAATTAAATAATTTAATTTATATTAAATGCTTTTACATTAAACTTTTCATTTTTGCTCTCTTCCTGAAATTTTTCTTTTTTTCTTCCATTATTTTTGTTTTGATTTGTAAAAGTATATTTAAAAATGATAGTCAGCCCTACTCAGTAAAGGTTTTCATTTTTACAGCATTTAATTTTGTTGATTGATTGATTAATTGCTAGCTATATCTTCAGTACTATCAGTCATTTTTATGTTGTGTGTTTAAACACTTTAGTACCTTTAGTGATCCAAAATTCTGTAAGGGAAGAAAAGGACCTCAACATTCATTGAGTACCTATTACATATCAAGCAACACTTGATACTTTAAAAGTTAGACCTGGCCTCTGTACTTGGTTGTTTTCCATTGAAATGAAGGCTCCAGACCAGCAGATCAGAATGAGATCTTCCCATATTTTGTTCTTTGCTGAACAGTAATACAGCTAATTTGTACTATATAGGCTGATATCATTTGATTTCCTTATTCAATTTCAGGGATGGAGAATTCTGGAAAGGTAGACATCTCTACCAAGGACCTTCTTCCTCATCAAGAATCTCGAATTAAGTCTGGTCTGGAGAAGGCTATCAAGCATAAAGATAAACTGTTAGAGTTTGACAGAACTAGGTATGATATGGTTAGAATAACAAATGCTAAGAAATAGACTTTTCCACGCCATTAAAAATTTTGGGGCTAGGGCTGTAGCTCAGTGGCAGAGTGCTTGCCTAGCACATGTGAAGCACTGGGTTTGATCCTCAGCAACACATAGAAATAAAAACAAAATAAAATAAAAGTATGCTGTCCATCTACAACTACAAAAATAAAAATAAAAAAAACACAAAACACTATTTTGGCATTTGATACCTTCTCAAAGTGGAATGTGAAAGAGTTTACAAAGAAGAGCTGGATGCTCTGTATAGGAGGCCTACATCTTGTTTTTGAATCTGTGTTTGAATAAAATAGGCTCTCACCAAGAGAATCGTATCCTGCACCAGTTTATTTTTTGTTTGTTTGTTTTTCTGGTACTAGGGATTGAACTTAGGGTGTTCTACCATTGAAGTACATCCCCAGCCCTTTTTATTTTGAGATAGGGTCTCACCGAGGTACTCTGGATGGCTTCAGATTTGTGATCCTCCTGCCTCAGCCTCCTGCATTGCTCTGATTACATGTATGTGTCACTGTGTCTGGCCCTGCATCAGTTTGTTTTGGCAAATGCTAGTATACCCCCTGGACAGTTGACTTGGGTTGTCATAATTCCCTACTTATTTCACTTGCAGCCATTTATTCATCTAGTCAACGTATGCAATCATTTATTGCTTAACGATGGATGGAGATGTGTTCTGAGAAATATGTTTTAAGTGATTTTGTCATTGTTGAAAATCATAAAGTTTATTTGCACAAACTTAGGTGATGTAGCCTATTACTTACCTAGGCTGTGTGGTATATGTATTTATGGCAGAGCCTATTGCTCGTAGGGCCATGATGATCAAAACACAAGATTGAACTAATGCAACAGAAAACCATGCAATCCAAGAGATACTATAGGGGCTAGGAGTATAGCTCAGTGGTAGAACACTTGCCATGTATGTGAGGCCATGGGTTTGATACCCAGCACTGAAAACAAAATGAAATAGAGAGATGCATGAGATATTTGAGGCCACTACTCGCATAACACAGCATTATTGTAAGTAGAAGGAATACACTCTAAAATAAGGATAAGAGTTAGGGGAGTATCTCAGTGGTAGATCACATAAGTGTGTATGAGACACTGGGTTTCATCTTGACTATCTAAAAATAAATATAAAATTTAATGATAACCTAGTAAATATATAATGAATAACCTAGCAAATACATAAACCAGTAACAATCATTTACTATCATTATCAATCACATATCACCCATAATTTTAAAAAATATTTTTAGTTGTAGATAGACACAATACCTTTGTTTATTTAGGTTTTTTTTATGTGATGCTGAGCATCAAACCTAGTGCCTCACATGTGCTACTGAGCTACATCCCCAGTCCTTTTTATTTTGTGACAGTCTTACTAAATTGTTGAAGCTGACCTTTAACTGTGATCCTCTTCTTCAGTCTCCAGAGAAGCTGGGATTACATATGAACCTGATTTCAGTTTTTTTCTTTATGCCTATGTTTATCACTGATTCGTTATTATAGAGAAATTGAGTTTTTTCTTTTTCTTTTTTTTTTTGTGTGTGTGTCTGTGTGTGTGTGTTTGGGTCACTTAACATTAAGCTATATCCCCAGCCCTTTAAAAAATTTTTTTTGGACAGGGTCTTCCCTAAGATGCTTAGGGATTTTCTAAGTTGCTGAGACTGGTTTAAAGGTGTGCATCATCTTGACCTGTAGAAATTCAGGCTTTATTGGATTTGTGACTTTGGAGTAATCACTTAATTTCTGTGAGCTCCAGGTTCATTATCTATAGAATGGGAGTTAGATCATTAAGACTACTTATAGTTCTGTTTCTTTGACAGTATGATCTTAGAGATAGGCCTGATTATCATATCTTGGAACTTTGCCCCATTGTGTTAGTAAAGTCCTAGAGATGGGGTATGGAGATGGAAACTGTCATAGTAGTCAAATAATAGTATGTCCTAAGAATAGATAATTAAGCCTTAGGACAGATTTCAGGGTAAAACTCTAGTAAGCAAATGGGCCTATCAGTAATAGACTGGATCCCAGTTGTAGAAAAATTAGAATATTGAGTAAGTTGCCAGAACATGAACTCTGATGCAGTAAAATCATACTGAAGCCCAGGTATCAGAAGGTGAAAGCTGGAGTATGCAGAAAGGAAGAATGATAATGAATTATGGTACTATGCCTTTTCTGTCTGAGATTGAAATGAGTTCTAAAGCTGCATTGGAGATAAGATATATGCAGCCCAGCTGGTGTCCTGCATGCCTGTAATCCCAGCTTGGGGCTGTGGCTTAGTAATAGAGCTCTGGAGGCTGAGGCAGGAGGATGGTGAGTTCAAAGTCAGCCTCAGCAACAGCGATGTGCTAAGCAACTCAGTGAGACCCTGTCTCTAAATAAAATACAAAATAGCGTTTGGGGTGTGACTCACTGGTGGAATGCCCATGAGTTCAATCCCTGGTATCAATAAACAAACAAACAAAAAAAGATATATGCAAAAGCTGGTAATCAGGCTGAGTTTCACCTGTTTTTGTAATATTCTTGGACTTTGTATTTCAGACAGTAACCTCTAGACTAGCAAAAGAGTAAGTTACCTTGAAACAGTTCCTCATTAATAATTCTGTGTTTGTCAACATGTGGCTTAATTGTCATGTGTTTGTTTGTTTTTAGTATTCGAAGGACCCAGGTCATTGATGATGAGTCAGATTACTTTGCCAGTGATTCTAACCAGTGGTTGTCCAAAATTGAGCGGGAAACTTTGCAGAAGCGAGAAGAGGAGCTGAGAGAACTTCGACATGCCTCTCGACTTTCTAAGAAGGTCACTATTGACTTTGCTGGCCGGAAAATCCTAGAAGAAGAAAATCCATTAGCAGAATATCACAGTAGGTAAGTGGCCAGCACCAGAAAGGGTCTCAACAAAGGAGTAGGTTGACTATATAGGATTTTTACTTCTTTAGTGGTGTTGTTTTTGTTGATTTTTAAAAATGATGATCATCAAGCTGGGCACAGTCGCACATGCCAGTAATCCCAGCTGTTTGGGAGACTGAGTTAGGAGGATCATGTAAAGCCAGCCTCAGCAACTTACCAGGGCCCTAAGAAACCCAAAAAGACCCTGTCTTTAAATAAAATATAAAAAAGGACTGGGGATGTGGCTCAATCCCTGCTATAAAAAAAAAAAAAAGGATGATGATCCACAGCACTGTGGGAAAAAAATAAGTAAATGAAAATTTAAAAATAAAAACAAATTTTTAGAGCTAGAGATGTAGCTCAGTAGTAGAGCACTTACCTAGTATGCACAAGACCCTAGGTTTGATCCCCAGCATAATAAAAATAAAGTTAATGTTTATTGGGGCTTAAAAACATATAAAAGTAGCTAAGAAAATTTTTCAATGAAGGAGACCTGTCCTTACTTATAATAAAATACTATTACTTTTTTAAAAACTTTTGATGAGTTTGTTTGTTTTGGTACTGGGGATTAAACCCAAGGGTGCTTTACCACTGAACTATATCCACAGCCCTTTTCATTTTTTATTTTTATTTTTTAATTTTTAATTTTTTTATTTGTAGATGGACACAATACCTTTTATTTATTTATTTATTTTTATGTGATGCTAAGGATCAAACCTAGTGCCTCACACATGGTAGGCAAGAGCTCTATCACTGAGTCACAACCCCAGCCTCTTATTTTTTTATTTTGAGAAAGGGCCTCACTAAGTTACCAAGGCTGGCCTTGAATTTTTTTTTTTTTTTTTTTTAGTACCAGGGATTGAACTCAAGAGCACTTAACCACTGCACTACATGTCCAGCCCTTTTTTGTATTTTATTTAGAGATAGGGTGAGTTGCTTAGTATCTCGCTTTTGCTGAGGCTGGCTTTGAACTCACAATCCTCCTGCTTTAGCCTCCCAAGCTTCTGGGATTACAAGTGTGTGCCATCGAACCTGGCTAACCTTGAATTTTTGATACTCCTACATCATCCTTCCAAGTCACTGGGAATATAGTTGTGTGCCATTGTGCCTGGCACAGTTTTAATGAAAATATAGTACTAAACTGGGAGAAAATATATTGAAAATTTTTAGCAAAGAAGCAATAGCTGTACTTTACAAAGACTGCCTACAAATTAAAAGACCAAAAAAAAAAAAAAAATCCAGTAAAAAAATGGGTATGGTGGTTCAAGCCCATAATCCTAGCTACTAGGACAGCTAAGGCAGAAAGATCACTATTTTGAGTCTAACCTTAGCAACTTAGGGAGACCTTGTTTCAAAATAAAATTTAATAAGTAGGGTTGGGGGTATAGCTCAGAGGTAGAGTACTTTTGTAACAAGCTTATGGTTCTGAGTTTAATCCCCAGAACCTCAAAAATAAAAATTAAAAAAAAAGAAGAAGAAGAAAAATGGGCAAAAGCTAAGAATAGATAAATCACAGATGAGGTAATATGAATAGCCAGGAAGCATTAACTATTTATCAGAAAATTCAGATTTTAAAACATATTACTTTGCATAGTGGCACATACTTGTAATCTCAGTGATTCAGGAGATTGAGGCAGGAGTAGCAAAAGTTTGAGACCAGCCCTAACAACTTAATGAGGCCCTGTCTCAAAATGAAAATTTTTTTTAATATTTATTTTTTAGTTTTAAGTGAACACAATATCTTTATTTTACATTTATGTGGTGTTGAGGATCAAACTCAGTGCCTCAAGCATGCTAGGGAAGCACTCTACCACTGAGCCACAACCCCAGGCCCTCAAAATGAAAATTTTTAAAAAGGCTGGGTGTGTAGCTCAGTGGTAGAGCACCTTGGGTTAAACCCCAGCACCATGATGCCATTGTTTTTGTTTTTGTTTTAGTATCAGGGATTAAACCCAGGGGCACTTAATCACTGAGCCACATCCTTAGCCTGTTTTTCATTTTTTGTTTTTAATTTTGAGACAGGATCTCATTAAGTTGTTTAGGGGCTTGGCGAGTTGCTGAAGCTGGCCTCGAACTTGCAATCCTCCTGACTCAACCTCCCAAGCCACTGGGATTACAGCATGTGCCACTGCACCTGGCCCTTTATAGCTATCTTAAACTTGCCATTGAAATTCAAAGTTTCTTGAAGGCTGGAACCATGTCCTCCCCATCTTTTAGGTTGAATTGCATATAAGAGGTTCCTTAACAAATATATATTGAGCTGAATTCAAGGTCGTGTTCAACCTTTTCTATTAGTTGAAGCTTGTTATTTTATTATGTTTCAAAATTATAATCATCATTCACAAATGTTTGTCAGACATCAAACAGGAGTATGGATATAGCCACAAGGAATATAGAGTAATAGAATGGAATAAGATAGGGCTTCTAAGCCAGTAGGATTTCACAATGTTCAAATGAAAATCTTCATGTCCCTCTGCTCCCTGGCCCCAGGGCTAAGAACCAAACTGAGGGCCTTGAGGGGGCTAGGCAAGAGCTCTGCCACTGAGCTAAATTCCCAATGCCATCACGTTCATTTATAGGTTTAGATTCAAATACCCAAAACTTAACACCTTAAGCACAGAATACATGGGATGTATCCAATGGTTATTTAGGGACCCTTTTTTAGAACTTCTAAACCTCGAAGCAGATAGAATTCAAATAGCATAGGTAAGTAAAAAAGAGACTCCTGAGTAGACAAAGTAATAACTGTAGGGTGTATTGAATAGACAAGCTGCCATAGAATATTCATCTCTGAGTCAGACTACTTTTAAACAACTTTTATATTCTTTGTATTTTTGTTGATCTTGTTAAACTGGTAACTATAGTGGGCTCTACCTATTTTCCTTAAGTTCTGTGGAAGGAAGGTAGAGTGGGGAGAGGGAAACTTGTTCATGGGCTTCTCCTTTGAATTCCAAATTTTAATATTACCAAAGGGTTGGTTTTTAAGTAAAGACATTCTGAGCATAGAATATTACCGATTATTGCTTCCTTTTGGTTTATTATTACAGATTAGATGAGACAATACAGGCCATTGCCAATGGAACCTTGAACCAGCCACTGGACAAAATGGATAGATCTTCTGAAGAGCCTTTGGGAGTTCTGGTAAATCCCAACCTGTACCAGTCCCCTCCCAAGGTTAGTGGACCTTTCTTTCCTCTAGCTGATAACGAGAGAATTTTGGTCCTAAATATTTCTCCTTTCAATTATGTCTGTTTATAGTTTATAGATACCAATTTGCTCTCTTAACTCACCTACCAATCTTACATTCTTGCCCAATTTTTTTCCAGTTTTTTTCGCAGCACTTCCAAAAAGTTGACTTGTACTATCTTCAATGAGCATTTTCCAAAAGAAGATGTTATTAAATACAATAGAAATTTAGACAGTAGAGTCAAGGGCATTTGCACATACTTGTAATCCCAGAAACTCAGGATGCTGAGGCAGGAGAATCCTAAATTTGAGGCTAGCCTCAGCAACTTACTGAGACCCTATCTCAAAATAAAAATAAAGCTGGGCATGGTGGCATACGTGTACAGATAAATGAAAAGTTGTGCTGCAATTGTGTACAATGAATCAAATGCAATCTGCTGTCATATATACATAAATAAAATAAATAAAGAATGAATGAATGAATGATTTATTTATTTATTTATTTTAAATTTCTTTTTTGTTGTTGTTATAGTTGGGCACAATACCTTTATTTTATTTGTTTATTTTTATGTGGTGCTGAGGATCGAACCCAGTGCCTCGCACATGCCAGGCAAGCGCTCTATTGCTGAGCCACAACCCCAGCCCAAGATTTATTTTGACTCAAGTTTCAGAGGTTTTAGTCAATAGTCACTTGACCTCATTGCTTTGGGCCTGTGGCAAGGCAGAGCATATGGCAGAGTGCATATGGTAGAGCAGAATAACTTGCCTCATAACATCTGGAAAGCAAAGAGAAAGGAAGAGGTTTGGGTTCCAATGACCTCTTTAGTGGTACACCCTAATGACCTAACTTCCTAACTTTCTTCTACTAGTCCCCACACTAAAAGTTCTGCCACCTCTCTATATCTCTATCAACTGGGACCAAGCTTTTAATACATGTGCTTCTGGGGGATGTTCAAAATCAAAATCAAAATCCATATGAAATGATGAATACGTGCAAGCTAGGTAGGGTTTATAAGATGTATTATTATAATGAGAAATAGAGTAGGATTAGGTAGGTAGGATCAGATCATTAAAGAACTTTTTTTCTTTCTTTTACTTTTGGGGAGGGAGTACTGGGGATTGAATCCAGGGGTGCTCTATCACTGAGCTATACCCCCAGTTTTTTTTATTTTTTTATTTTGAGATAGGGTCTCACTGAGTTACTTAGGGCTTTACTAAATTGCTCAGGCTAACCTCAAATTTGTGATCCTCTTGCCTCAGCCTTCCAAGTTACTGGGATAATAAGCATGTGCCACTGCACCTGGCTAAAGAACTTTTTAGCTAGGAAGTTTTAGCATTTTTATTTTATAAGTAAATGTGATACAGAAAGTTCTTATGTAGAGAGAGAATACCCTCAGGGTAATGCTTTACCTACTTACCTTCAGCACTATATATGTGTCAAATTCTGTGCTAGGTAGTGGGAAATTAAAAGATTAATTAAAGGTCCAGCTCATGTCCTTAAGAACTTCAAAGATCAGTGGGAAGATGTGTATGAATGCAAAGATTACAGTTCTTTAAGATAATTGCTATGAAACATACATGTCATAGATGCAACAGTATTTATGAGTATGTTCATAAATCTGTGAGAGAGCATAAAAGAAAGAGTGTTTGACAACTAAAGAATGACTAGAAGAGTTTGGGTTTGTAGCTCAGCGGTAGAGTGCTTGTTTAGCTACAGGTGAGGTACTGGGTTCAATTTTCAGCACCTCAGAAAAATAAATAAAGGTAATATGTCCATCTACAAATAAAAGAAAATTTAAAAAAAAAATAACTAAGAATTTCTAGGTAGGCAAATCTGGGGAGAGAATTCCAGGCAGAAGGTACAACATGTGTAATGACTCAGCATCTTGAATGGATAAAGAAAATGTGGTACATATACACAATGGAATATTACTCAGCCTTAAAGAAGAATGAAATTATGGCATTTGCAGGTAAATGCTAAGTGAAATAAGCCAATCCCAAAAAACCAAAAGCTCAATGTTTAAAATCTCTGATAAGTGGATGCTGATCCATAGTGGGGTGGGGGGATAGGGAAGAATGAAGGAAATTTGTTCTGTGTAGAGGGGAGTAAGGGGAAGGGTGGTGTTGTGGGGATAGGAAGGATGGTAGAAAGAGACAGACATTATTACCCTGTCTACATGTATCATTACCCTGCTGGACTAACTCTAAACCATGTACAGCCAGAAAAATGAGAAGTTGTGTTCTATTTGTGTACAATATGTCAAAATGCATTCTACTATAAAATAAATAAATTCATTAATTAATTAAAAAAATAAAGGGATAGTGAATGAAGACTGCCTCTCCCTTTTAAGGCCAAGAAAAAAAAAAGACTCAGCATCTTGAAAGCATTGCGGGTTTGGGGAAATCAAAGTATTTTTATGGTCTAGTAGATGTGTTAGTTTCCTAGTGCTACAAAACAGATAGGGTGACTTAAGACAGTAAGATTTCTTTCCTCATAGTTGGAGGCTAAAATTTCAAAATCAAGATGTTAGCAGAGCCACATTCCCTCCAAAGATTGTACACATGAATATTTTCTTGCCTCTTTCAGTTTCTGGTTGCCCTAGGCTTGTAGCTAAATCATTCCGATCTCTACCTCTGTCTTCACTTGGCCTTCTTCCATGTGTATCTCTGTGTGTCCTCTCCTTTTCAAAGAATACCAGTTATTGGATTTAGGTCACCATAATTCAGTGTGAACTCATCTTAAATTGATTACATCTACAAATTTGTAAGGTCATATAATCAAAGTCTAGGTAGACATGAACTCGAGGGGATACTCTTTGTTTTTAATTGATTTTATTTTTTAAATACATGACAGTGGAATGTATTACAATTCTTATTGCACATATGGAGCACAATTTTTCATATCTCTGGTTGTATATAAAGTATGTTCACACCAACTTATGTCTTCATACATGTACTTTAGATAATGATGTCGACAACATTCCACCATCATTGCTAACTCCCTGCCCCCTCTCTTCTCCTCCCACCCCTTTGCCCTATCTAGAATATGTCTATTCCTCTCGTGCCCCTCAAGGGGATACTCTTTAACCCAGTGCAGTAGACAATACCTGCTCTTGAAAGCCCTATGTTTCGCAATAAGCACTGAGTTTTATTCGAAAGTAAGCAAAGAAGGATCCTTGAATATCCTTGAAGACTGGTATGACTTCCATGCTTATACAGACAGTGCATTGGAGGGAAGGTTAAGACTAGAAACAGAAAAATTGTTCCGGAGGTTATTGTAATGGGGAGATAATAAGGGCCCAAGTTATTATCGTAGTACCAGTAGGATAGAAGAGAGTTATTTAACAACTAACAATATAGACAAGTAGATTAGTTAACAGGTTATATAATAGTATTATTGAAAGATAATGAGGGAGAATGGCTGTTTGGTTACAGTCAAGAACTGTAGTAGAGACAGAACTAAGAATTTGGGCCTCAGGATTATTCATCCAACATTTTTACAAGATAACTTATTTTTTTCATAATAGATCAGTGTTTCCACACAAAAACTTCTATTCTTACCTAATATTTACCCAATTTTGCCTTATGATTCAAAAGACAGTTGTCTTATTTATATATATAATAAAAAATATACATATATATACATACACATAGATATAGATATAGATATATAGATTTTTTTTAATAATAAGAATTGAACCCAGGGGCACTTAACCACTGAGCCACATCCCCAGCCCTTTTGAGATAGGGTCTCAAAAGTTGCTAAGTTGCTTAGGGCCTTGCTTAATTTCTCAGGCTGGCTTTGAATTTCCTATCCTCCAGCCTCAGCCTCCTGAGCCACTGGGATTACAGGTGTGCCACAATTGGCAAAACCATATTTTTTTCATGTTTTATGTTTCCCTAATCTGTGCTTTTCACATAGTTAATTACTCAATAAATGTGGTTTTTAAATATTATTATTATTTTTAAAAATAATAATAATAATGCTTTTCTATCATGCACAGTTCCTTTTGCATGCTAGAAAAGCATTCTACCACTGAGCTACATCTTTAATACTTCAAAAATTTTTTTTGAGATGGGGTCTTGCTAAATTGTCCAGATTGGCCATAAACTTCCAATCTTCCTGTTACAGCCTCTTGTGGAATTAGAGGAGTGTGCCACTGTGCCCAGTTTAACTATGGTATTTTAAAAGATATGACAGAGCTGGGGTTGTAGCTCAGTGGTAGAGCGCTTGTCTAGCATGGGTGAGGCAATGTGTTCAATCCTCAGCACCAAAAAATAATAATAATAATAATAATAAAAAGTAAAGTTTAAATTCTTTAATAGAAAAAGACAAAACTGTTAAATCATAAAATTTTGTTATGAAAAGATTAAGATCTTAGAGATTCATCTAAAAATTTGTCAGCAAAAGATTCTTAGAGATCCATCTTTGGCAGTTGAGAAAGCTGAAAGTTTAAGGGAGTTAAATGATTGCCTAAGTGTCCAGGCAAGAACTCTAGCAGTCTTTTTTAAAATAAGTTATTACACTTTTAAAAATTTTAAAAAATGAAGACTCACCATCCTAATAGCCATTTTTCTTTTTCTTTTAAATTTTGGAGCACTTGATCTTCTTGCTCTGGAAGAAACATTAACCTTCATGATTGTCTGACTGAACTCTTGCCAGAACTCTTTAGTCTCCTGTAATTACCTGTACCCTATAATTCTCTATTGCCTTTATGTGATGGGAACCTTGTTTCAGTAGTGTTCCTTCTTCTCTTTTAGTGTACAAGTTGTTTTTTTCAGGATAATAGAGTACTTCTTATACCCAGTAGTCAGAACTACTGCCCATGACAGCATCTGTTTGACTTTGTTATAATACTGACATGTGATTCTGCCATAAGCACAAGAAGCATTATGAACCAAAATGTTGTATGTCTTTTGGCTGATTCACTTATCTTAGGAAACCTCCAGAATCCAAGATAGAGCCTTAATAAGTATAAAATGGAAATACTTACAGTTCTTTTGGTCTGGTAGTTGTGCTGCTTCTGGAATTAAGCATTATATGGAGACTTCAACATTCTACCTATCTTTTAAGATGGCACTTTGTTATCATACCTGGAACTCTTACTGAATTTATACCCTTTTTGGCTTTGTTTGTTTGTTTTTTGATGGATAACATGACTTTATTTTATTTGCTTATTTTTGTATGTGGTACTGAGGATTGAACCCAGTGCCTCACATATGCCAGGCAAGCACTTTGCTGCTGAGCCACAGCCCCAGCCGTTTTTTGGCCTTGTTTCAGACAAAGATGGGATAAAATTTTCTAAGAAAATGTATCTACTATGATTTCCTCATTATTGCATTTGTTCACCATCCCCGGATTCTTCCCTGTCAGACTGAACTGTTTGTTTTTTCCTATACAGTGGGTAGACCACACAGGTGCAGTCTCACAGAAGAAGGCTTTCCATTCAGCAGGATTGGGACTTGAGTTCAATTTATATCAGCACCAGTTGCGAATCCAGGATCAAGAATTCCAGGAAGGCTTTGATGGTGGCTGGTGCCTATCTATTCACCAACCCTGGGCTTCTCTGCTTGTCAGAGGGATTAAAAGGTAAGAATAGAATCAGTGGAGGAAAGAGACCAGCAGGTGAGGAAGTGCTGGGGAGTGATATTGGCCAAATTATATTGTTAAATTATATGCATGTATGAATATGTAAGAACAAATTCCATCATTATGTGCACCTATAATGCACCAATAAAAAATTTGGAAAGTGGGCTGGGATTGTGGCTCAGTGGAGAGTGCTTGCCTCGCATGCATGAGGCACTTGGTTCAATCCTCAGCACCACATTAAAAATAAATAAATAATGAAGATATTTTTAAAAATTTGGAAAGTGAAAAAATTTTCTAGATAACAAAATAAATAAAAAGTAAGAATAGAAATGAATCTTGGCAATGAGAGATCTTTGACAAAAATTTGATTTAGAATTATTTTTCTCCAGCTTACTTATTATTTCCAGTACATAGCACTTGAAACAATATTAACTAGGTAGTAGATTTTTTTTGAAACTGGGTCTTACTATGGGGCTTACTCTGATCTTGAGCTCCTGAACAAGTGATCCTCCTATCTCAGCTGGGAGTACAGGCTGATTATTCCATTATGCCTGGCAAATTTTTAGATTAATTAAAATTGTTTTGCTTGGCATACTGGCAAAAGTATGTTCACACCAACTTATGTCTTCATACATGTAATCCCAGCTCTTCAGGAGGCTTAGGCAAGAGGATTCCAAGCTTGAAGGAAGCCTAAGTAAGACTTTGCCTCAAAATAAAATAAAAAGGCAACTAGTGATGTAGCTCAGTTGGTAGAGCCCTTGCCTAGTGTATGTGAGGCCTGGGTGCAATTTTTAGCACTATTAAAAAGAAAACCTAACTATAAAATAAAAAGGATTGTAATATAACTCAGTGGTATAGCACTTGTCTACTATGTATAAAGCCCTGGTTTAATCCTCAGTACTTAGAATAAATGGAATACCAGGATTTTTCATCCTTGGAAGAGAGTCTATTGAAAAAACTCTTTTGAGGAACTATTTTACTACAAATTCCTTTTCTACAAAAAGTAGAGGAAGTAGTGAGGAATAACTAGAGGTATTATAAAGCTGAGTCATATCTATTGGTGATAACTGTTTACTATTCCATGCTTTTTTTTTTTTTTTTTTTGGTACCAGGGATTGAACCCAGGGTTGCTTAACCACTCAGCCACATCTTCAGCCCTCCCTTTTTTTGTTGTTGTTTTGTTTTGTATTTTATTTAGAGACAGGGTCTCACTGAGTTGCTTAGGGCCTTGCTAAGTTGCTGAGGCTGGCTTTGAACTTGCACTCCTTCTGTCTCAGCCACTGGGATTACAGAGATGCACCACTGTGCCTGCCTGTGTGTTTCTTCTTAATTCAACTTTTAAAATATTTTTCCTTTGCTTTTATACATGAAATTGAAAATTATAAAATGCAGAAAACTATCTAGAAACAGAAAGATCACCTATAACCCCACCATCAGAAATAGCTATTGTTAGCATTTTGAAGTCTTTATTTCTGTTTTTTTTTTTTGTTTTTTTGTTTTTTTTTTAATTTTTTTTTAATATTTATTTTTTAGTTTTCAGCGGACACAACACCTTTGTTTGTATGTGGTGCTGAGGATCGAACCCGGGCCGCACGCATGCCAGGCGAGCGCGCTACCACTTGAGCCACATCCCCAGCCCCTATTTCTGTTTTTTTTTTCTTGTTCAGATTGTTATATAATGAGATCATGACATTTATTTTGTTTGAGTTTTTCTTTCAGTTTTCATTATAGCGAGCTCATTTTTCCTTCTTATTTTTCAGAGTTTTGTGTACATGGCAATGTCTATCTCAAACAGTAAAAATACCTTGTATTTAAATAGGATTTAAATTTTCTAATCATTAGCTCTATGAAATAGTTTAAAACGAGGACACTGAGGCAGGCAAAGATACAGTTACTCTAAATGCTAAAACTAGTTAATGTCAGAGATAGAACCAGAGTTCAGGACTTCAAAGTGTCTTTACTCTCTAATCTGCAGACTTTAGTCATTTCCCTACTTTCTACAAAGAAAAATTATTAGCATTTAGGAACAGTCATTTCTACTTCAGTGGTTTCACTGTTAGCTGCCATTTCCCTCGTTTGTTAAGGTATAAAACACTTTTTCTCCTCTACTTGAAGGTCAGGCTTTCTTGCTTTGGCTCCTAATTATTTCCTAATCTGTGTGTGTGGTACTATTAGAACAAATGCATGTGAATCTGCTTTTGCTCCGGGACAGCCAAAGTCTCAGATGTCTGTTTTTCTCATTCATTTCTCTGCAATTTAGGTGTTTTTTTGCATAGTAGAAAGCTAAACAGCTTAATGAGAATGTTTACATTTCCCTCATCTATTCTGGATCTTTGTTATTGAAATTTTCTCATTGGAAAGAACAAGATGAGCATCATCCATTCCCACAATCACTAATCCTACAGAAATAAACTGGGTGGTCCTGCCAAATTTGTGAGACCATTTTCTCAGTAACTTTTCAGGTTATTTGGTATAGAAGGAAGACATACTGGTTCATTCTACATAATGAGTACCTACTATGTGACCGACACTCCTCTAATTCATCTGTTTTAGCATACTACAAATATGAAAAAACAATCACAGTGCTACTTTCCATTATAAGAATGAGATAAGAGGGATATAATATTAAGGTACTTTGTTTCATTTGATGGGAGGTGAAGAGAAACATCTTTTGTAGTCCTTGGAAAGTAGCAAACTAATTAAATTCTCTTGAGAATTTTATTTCACTTGATTCTTTCAAACTACTCAACAAGTTGTTTACTTATCCACACAGAACATATCTCTATATAAAATAATTAGGAAATGTATATTGGTGTCATTGCAACTTAGAAAATAAAGATAAGCATTTTTATTTATAATTATTTTATTTTTAATTTATTCATAATCATTATTCTATTAAATACCATTCTTGGGAAGTTATGTGTCAGCATTTTCTGTCAGGTTGGAGAATAAAGCAACAAGTCTTCCAGAAAAAAGTTAGCTTTTGACTCAAAGAATGGCAATGATGTTCATATTTGTGGGACAACTTAGATGCTTAAAAACTACAGATTCGGGATTATAGAAGTTCCAAGAGTAGTGAGAACTCCAGGATTGAGTTATGGGAATATGGTGACAACTATCCAGGAGTTGAGAGAAAAAAACTTTATTCTGATGATAGGTGAAATTAGAGAACAGACTTCATCCTCAAGGGAAAGGTATTATGGGAGAATTTTGTGTTTTTCACAAAAGAATCCCTCTTGGTGAGACATCTTCTTTAGATCTCTTGGTTCAACTGAATAATTTGCTTCAGTATTTTTTTTCTTTCTTTTTGGTATATTGTGGCATCTTCTGGGAAACTAGAATTTAGATCCTTCCTACTAAATTTGTATTTGTTCAAGGGTGGAGGGCAGATCCTGGTATACTCCCCACAGAGGACGTCTTTGGATAGCAGCCACAGGCAAAAAACCCTCCCCTCAAGAAGTCTCAGAACTCCAGGCTACCTATCGACTTCTCCGTGGGAAAGGTAACAGCTACGAATTCTTTCGGTCTTACATTTAGAGAGGAGTCATTGATATTCCTCTTCTTTCAGTTTCTTCTTCCTGTGGCTTTTCCTCAGCCGAAAGGGACTTTTAAACCTTATATTTGTTTATTTACTGACAAATCATAGACAGTTATTCAAAGCATTAATACCTCAAAAAGAGAAAATAAAAATATCAGTTTCTAAAAAAGCAACCAACTAATCTTAATTTTATCTAAAAAAAAAAAAATCTTCTTTCCCTTTTCTTTTTTTTTTTTTTTTTGCTATGAAAGTAATATAAATGATTCATAAGCTCTGGGATCTTAAATTGGGAAAAAAACAACCACAAATAATATAATCAAGAGTGACCCAAATAGAGACCTGCTATTGGATTCAGATAGATCAAAGGTGAGTGACCTGAACAGAGAATTTTCAGAATCACCCCAAGCACAGTAAATTTGGATCCTAAGAAGAACGTCTGACCTTAGACATCCTATGTCCCTTCCTCTTATCCAGCTCAGAGTTGTTTTGGAGATAGAATGAAAGGAGAATTACAGAACCACCTTTAAAAGTTTTTAATACATAAAGCTTAAGCAAGGAGTCTAGACTCCAAACTTAAGCAAGAAGTCTCTTAAAAACAGATTTATGGCTGGGAGCAGTGATGCACGCCTGTAATTCCGGTGACTTGGGAAGCTGAGACAAGAGCAATTGCAAGTTCAAGTTCAGCCTCAGCAACTTGGCTGTAAGAACCTATATGAAAAAATAAAAAGGGTTGGGGATGTACTCAGTGGCATATTACCTCTGAGTTCAGTCCCTAGTACTAGAAAAAAACAAAACCCATATTTCTGGAATTAGAAATGTAGTTCAATGGTACAGTACTTGCCTAGCATGCTCCGGGACCTGGGTTTAATCCTCCCAAAAGAAAGAAATGAAAGGGTAAAAAAAATTCTATTTCGCCTGGTACAGTTTGTTTTAGATTTGTGTCCTGACCTTCATGCTTGTGTTTTTTAATCACATTTTTATAGTTTTTCTATTGTCACCTGTAGCTGCCTGTCTTCATTGCTAAAATCCATTATCATCAAGCTCCAGTCTGATCCAGTTGAGTATAGTAGAACTGATTTGTTTGGAATAAACTTGTAGGGTCCTTGAACTTTTTTTTTAATATATATTTTTTATTTGTTCTAATTAATTATACATGACAGTATGCATTTTTGACATATATAAATGGAGTATAACTTCTCATTTGTCTGGTTGTACATGATGTAGAGTTACACAGGTCATGTAATCATATATGCACATAGGGTAAAAATGTCTGATTTATCTACTATCATTCCTACCCCATGCCCCTTCCTCCTCCCTTCACTCTCCTCTGTCTAGTCCAAATTACCTCTATTCTTCCTCCCTCCCTCACATCCTTATTATGAATTAGTAGTCCTTGAACTTTGATGAGATGAGGGAATAGTTTTCTAAAGGAAAAATTTCCTAGTTTAGCTAGCCACTCACTAGGTATTTTGCTAAAATACAGTTATGCCAGAATCAAAACTCATTGTTTTCCTTATGGCTATAAATAGATAATAGAAAGTGTTACTTGTTCATAATTCAAAACAGATTCCTGAATTCCAGAGTAACAAAGAAGGAAATTTATTTAATCCTTTTGTTTTTCTTGATTCAGATGTGGAATTTCCCAATGACTATCCATCAGGTTGTCTTCTGGGCTGTGTGGATCTAGTTGATTGCTTGTCCCAGAAGCAATTTAAAGAGCAGGTAAGTGAAGAATACTTCTCCTGGGCAGATGATTGATTTGCCATCATGACTAACTTATAGATCCTATTAGCATATCCTGAAGATAATAAGGTGCTAGCAAATATATTTAGACATATGAAGAAAAAGGGTATCTTTTTTTGTTTTCTTTGTTGTTGGTTTGTGTTTTGGTACTGATTGAAACTAGGGCTTCACACATGCTAGGCAAGAGTTCTACCACTGAGCTACATCCCCAGCCCTTTTTATTTTTATTTTTAAAATATCATTATTTACTTATTTTTATGTGGTGCTGAGGATCGAACCCAGTGCCTCTCATATGTGAGGCAAGCGCTCTACCACTGGCCACAGCCCCAGCCCTATTTTTATTTTTTTAAGATGTGATTTGCCCAGGTTGGCCTTGAACTTCAGTCCTCTTGCCTCAGCCCCATTAGTAGTAGGGATTATAGGTGTGCACCACCGTACCCATCAAAATAGTCTTTTTATTAGTTGCTGACGGACCTTTATTTTATTTATTTCTATGTGGTGCTAAGAATCGAACCCAGTGCCTCACACATGCTAGGCAAGCCCTCTACCACTGAGTTATAACCTCATCCCCAAAGGAGTCTTTTAATAAGATATATTGGGGCAGGAAAAGACCCTATCAATGACAGAAAAAAACCTAGTGATGCTTTGGTATTTGGTGTATGGAGAACTGGTATATATACATTTCTGATTAGGAAACTATTGCCATAGTCCAGCATAAAAGTATAGGGTCTTCATCCCTTACTAAAGCTTTGCTTCTTTTGGTGAGGAAGTCTTCAAAAGTATCCCCTGAATCATTTTGATTGGGTGGTGGGTATGATAGATCTGTTATTGCTTTTCAAAGCATTTGAACTCATGATAGTAGGCAAGTGTGTTTGAATACCAATTGCTTGGATTGTGTCAGGTGTGTTTGTGTGTGTGTGTAGATGTACACATACATGTCTATTTTGTTTTTGATCATTGACAATTGAACTGACATAACAAAGTACTTTTTTTTTTTTTAAATACCTTTATTTATTCATTTGTATGTGGTGCTGAGGATCGAACCCAGGGCCTCACATGTGCTAGGCAAGCACTCTACCGCTGAGCTATAGCCCCAGCCCCACAAAGTACATTTTTGAACAGTAGAGGGAGACAAAGGACTTTAGCTTAATTGAAAAATTCTTGACATACAGGATTTTTATATTTAGTTTCATACTGGCAAAAACGAAGCCTGAGGAGTCTCACTAATAGTATAGTTTTCCTATTGTTTTGAACAGATACTATAGGTAATAGGACATCTACCACTATGTTTAATAAAATGTGCTTCAGGTTAATTTTTCTCAGTAAATTCTTTGTTTTTCAGACTTACTTTTTTTTT
>NW_026000229.1:16841275-16869497 GCF_001458135.2 Marmota marmota marmota | reverse complement strand
TTTTTTTTTTTTTTTTTGTCTCAGGGATTGAATCCAGGGGCACTTAACCACTGAGCCACATCCTTAGCCCTTCTTTTTTTGTGTTTTATTTAAGAAAGGGCCTCCCTGATTGCTTAGGGCCTCACTAAATTGCTGAGTCTGGCTTTTTTTTTTTTTTTTTAAGTTATAGATGGACACTATACCTTTATTTGATTTATTTCTTTTTATGTGGTGCTGAGAATCGAACCCAGTGCCTCACACGTGTGCAAGGTGAATGCTTTACTACTGAGCACCCGATCCCAGCCCCTAAGTCTGGCTTTGAACTGGAAATCCTCCTACCTTAGTGGCCCCTCCCCCAGCCACTGGGATTACAGGCATGAACCACCACACCTGACTCTGTGTTGCATTTTTGCTATTAATGCTTCCTTTTTTTCCCTTTACTATTCATAGCTATCTCAACTTCTTTATCTTTAATCACAGATTTTAGTCAATAGTTATTATCCCCCTACATTTCTGTCTTTTATTTTCTTATGGGTTGCCTCCTCAGTCTGTTCTGATTACTGTTTGTGTCTGAGTACAACGCACGTATTTTTTTTTTTTTTAGAGAGAGAGAATTTAATATTTATTTTTTAGTTTTCGGCGGACACAACATCTTTGTTTGTATGTGGTACTGAGGATTGAACCCAGGCCGCACACATGCCAGGCGAGCATGCTACCGCTTGAGCCACATCCCCAGCCCACAATGCATGTATTTTGATGTGAATTTTGACTCCTACTCTTTTGTTCTGCCATTAGTATCTGATCTAAACCTCAACAGAACCATAGACATGTGGAGGCCCTTCACCACCTTGCACTCTTGTGCCTGTACTATCTATGGGTCTTTTGACTGTATTTTTTTTTTTTTTCAAGTGTCATCATTCTTCCTCCCTTCCCTGTTCTTTTTTTTGCCTGTGGTGTTAGAGATCCAACCCAGGGCCTCATGCATGCTAGGAAAGCACCCTACCACTAAGCTTCATCCCTAGCCTTCTTCTGCCCCCACCCCACACTGTAGAATTAATAATTATAAAAATACCTTATATTGGTATGGGTTTTACAGTTTTAAAGACTCACAGTTCTTAACAACTTAATAAAACTTAGTGCATCATATTCTCTTCATGTTATATCTGCATTCTAAAAGAGAACCCAGCTGCATCTGCCCATGTGGATGGAATTGGAAAGGGGCCTTGTTTTACTTTCTCCTTTATTGATCAAGAAAACTACCTCCTGACAAAGGTCAAATTATTTCAAACTCTAGACAGTTAAATGATCGTTCTGCCACAAATTTATTCAGGAAACTGTAATCCTAAAGTATGGAATACCATGAGGGTTACAAGAATTAGAATGTAATTAACAAAGTAAATTTTTTTTGGTTTCGTAAGGATACTCTTGTTTCAGGTGAACATGATGTTCCTCCTTCAGCTTACATTCTGTTTTATGTTCTGAGGTTGCTGAGGGCAGCATGTAGAAGTGTAGGAACCTTCCAGTATGTTCTCTGTTGGAAGTCCTGTCAGTTCTCATTATGAATTTTCCTTATGTATGACATTAAAATATACCAAAATGCCAGAAACCTGTAGGCTTTGTCAAACACAGGAATCCCATTTCATTTTTCCTTGGTCATCAGCTTTTCTGTGGCTTTTCACCATTGTTTCTTTCCTGTGTTTGAGTGTAGCATGTAAATATATTCAGGATTGATAATAGCCGATTGATAATAGTTGTTGTTATTTATTGGATAAAGATCTTTTCACTTCTAAAAATTGTAGCTTTGGGGCTGGGGATGTGGCTCAAGCGGTAGTGCGCTCGCCTGGCATGTGTGCGGCCCGGGTTCGATCCTCAGCACCACATACAAACAAAGATATTGTGTCCGCCAATAACTAAAAGAAATAAATATTTAAAAAATTCTCTCTCTCTCTCTCCATCTCTCTCTCTCTCCTCTCTCTTAAAAAAATATTAATAAAAAAATAAAAAATAAATAAAAATAAAAATTGTAGCTTTGACTGGGTGCAGTGGCCCATGCTTGTAATCCTGGCAACTCAGGAGGCTGAGGCAGGAGGATGGCAAGTTCAAGACCAGCCTGGACAACTTAATGAGACCCTTCCTCAAAATCAAAAATAAGAAGGACAAGGTGTGGTGGCACGTGCCTGTAATCCCAGTGGCTCTGGAGGCTGAGACAGAAGAATCATGAGTTCAAAGCCAGCCTCAGCAATGGCGAGGCAGTAAGCAATTCAGGTCTCTAAAACACAAAATAGTGCTGTACCAATAATAAATAAGTAAGTAAGTAAATAAATAAATAAATAAATAGGGCTGGGGATGTAGCTCAGTGGTAGCACACTTTGGGTTCAATACCTAGTACTGTTAAAAAAAAAAAAAAAGTCGTAGCTTTGGCGTTGGCTGCCTTTTTGGAAAATGTCTCGACCACCCTTGGTGTAATCATCTACCTGTCTCTGTTTAGAGTTCTGTGATGTAAAAAATGTAGTTGCGTAGTCTGTTTTTGAACTAGAGTTCTTTAATGTAAGAAATATAATTGCATTGTTATACCAGCCTGATTTTTTTTTTTTTTTGGTCGTGGTGCTGGTGATCAAATTCAGAGCCTTGCACATGGCAGGCAAGGACTCCACCACTTTAAGCCTTATTCTTATTGCTAAAGAAACAAGTTGAGAATTTAGGAACAATAGCCCTATACTAGCATCTCTAAAACTATTCCATAGCATAGGTGTTCTTTGAAATATGTATCTTGAAAATGTCTTTGGATTAAACAAATTTATTTGTTTACTACAGAATTTTTCAGGGCCCTTAATATGCTGGTATACATTATGCCCTTAATGAGAGGTGAATATACTAGACAATGTCCCTAATTTTTTCTTTTTTGGTTTGGCAGTGCTAGGAATTGAATCTAGGGCCTTATGTATGCTGGACTAACACTGAGCTACATCCCCCACCACACACACTTGCATATTATCTGTTTACAGACTGCAGAACTGGTAACCTAGTATATATAGTTTAGAGAGCATTTGTCTGCTATGTTTGTTTTTCCTTTATCCTTAAGTCAGTGCACAGAGAGAACCATCCAGGAAAGTTTCCTGTGTGTTCTTCAGCACCTCAGCAAGCCTTTCTTATCACCCAACTGAATCACATTTTGTTTGAAAACCAGTGTGGATTTAATCATTTTTATTTCAACTGAAAGTAACTTCCTATATTACTTGAACCACATTTTACTTCTCTATTTCTGTTCCTAACATTTTTCTTCTTCAAAGAAACTCAGTTATTTACTTCTGACATTATGTTCTTGACTTTTCTTTGATAAATTAAAATCACCAAGCCCTCATTATTTTTTAACATAGTGTGATCATTTTGTTCTCTTAAAAAAAAGAACAAAAAAGATTTTGCCAGTGATTGTTTTAAAATTAAGTGCACTACACTATAAGTGGCTTTTAAAAAATATGTGCTTGGGCTGGGGTTGTGGCTCAGTGGTAGAGTGCTTGCCTAGTATGTGTGAGGCCCTGGGTTCAATCCTCAGCACCACTTAAAAATAAGCAAATAAAATAAAAAAATGTGTGCTTAACATGCTCTCTCCTGAGCTAAGAACTTGTCTTCCTTTTATCTTTTAATACTAATTTGGCCAACATGGCTAATTTGTGCTGGAAAAAAATCCCACCACTAGACTCTCAACCCTCCTCAGTAATGCCTGAGAATAACCTGGACTAGGTAACAGTCATCCATAAAAGGCTGTGGGCTTAACTTGGGGGAGAAAGGTAGATGAGAATCATCTCCTAAAAGCTCCTCCTGTATTCCCCTGGAAGGAGCCCTAGCAGTTTGCCAGCATTTTATCTGCCAACAGCAGATGTAAGCTCTCAAAAACAGCAGGGAGGACTCTGACTGCAACAATGCATCAAGTCTGTGGTTTGTAACCTCAATAGTCAGGCAGTTAAAACTTTGTTTTTTTCTAACAAAGACATTTTGATTGCCAAATCCACAACCATTAGCAGCTGTGGTTGTGAATAGTTCTGGAGACCTAACAAGTCTTGAGACAAAAAGTTGAGTTATTGGCTTTTGTTTCAATGAGTCTGTGTAGGGTTTGTGCTATTTTTATCCCTGCCTTCAAAAGAAAATCTGATTGTCTGAAATCTTCAAGGCCATTGATTATTCTATTTCTTTTGAACTGAATCCATTCCACTCCTGCCAGCTTTCTGACCCTTTAGTCCTTTTGATCTTATGGCTTTTGTAACAGCCAAAACCCTATCTTCAAGGAATTTTGCTGAAGCATTCTGCTGGGTGCCTACATCCAGTAATTGACACCAGCAATAGAATTTCAGTCTTCCAGTAGAGAAGAGAGTATGAGTGACTTGTTCCTTCTTTAAGAGTGTCTAAGCAACATAGATCTTCAGGAAGATTACAGATATCACTTTAGGTTTGTAAGTCAAAGCTTGCATCACTAATGGATTGCCTGTGAGTCTAAGAGGGGAGAAATTAAGAGTACTGAAGGAAGTAATAGTCAATATGCAGACCAGGAATTGGCCTTGAAAAGACAAAGGCCATAAATTATCTTTTAAAATTTGTGAGGGATTTGGGGGTATAGCTCAGTGGTAAAGCTCTTGCCTAGCATGTGTGATGCCCTGAGTTCAGTTCTCAGCACCATAAAAAATAATAATAAAATTAAAATATCCTCTATGTTGCACAGAGAAAATCTGCCAATTCATAGACCTGACAGTGTTCCTCAGGGATCACAGGTTATTATCCAGTTCAGCAAAGAAGGAAATTGTGTATCACTGGCAAATAGCCTAATTCCAAGCAGTTCTTTAAATTCACAGCTCACCTGAGATAGGAAACCTATTTTCAGGATTCTTATGAAGACTAGAATATTTACTAGAGTTTCTAAGTCAGAACAGACTGTCTTTATCGTCATTTTCAGATGAAAATGGTTTAAGGAGCTTGACACAGAGACACTGCCTATAATCCCAGCTACTTGGGAGCCTAAGGCAGGAGAATCACAAGTTCAAGACCAGCCTCTGCAACTTAGGGAGACCCTGTCTCAAAAAATTAAAAAAAGGACTGGAATATAGCTCAGTGGTAAAGTACTCCTGGGTATAATTCTCAGTATCCAACAACAACAACAACAACAAAAATGCGTTTTAAGGAATAACTGTGTGTGTGTGTGTGTGTGTGTGTGCGCGCTCGCGCGTGCGGGTGTATATGCATGCATGTTTTCTGTTGTGCTGAAGCACAAATAGAAGAGAGACGAGGAATATTGCCACTTTTTCATGTATTTATGTGAATTCTTCAATGTTTAGTTTTTCATCTAACAATGAATGTGTAATTCTTAAAATTTTCTTATATTTTTTTAATCAATAAATATTTGAGTGCCTACTATAAGTCAGACACCATTCTAGACACTAAAGGAAACAAAAAGATACATAGGTTCTTTCCTTGGAAATCTGAAAGGCTACCAGATTTCTAACCAAATAAAATATAAAAAATATTTTATATTTTGTTAACCAAATAAAATATAAAAAATGGGGCTGAGGTTGTGGTTCAGTGGTGGAGCGTTTGCCTCGCATGTGTGAGGCACTTGGTTCAATTCACTGCATATAAATAAATGAATAAAATAAAGGTCCATCAACAACTAAAAAATATTAAACAAAATCTAAAAAATAAAGATAACGCTTTAAAAAAAATAATGCTAGAGATCAAACACAGGTCCTCAAACATACTATGTAAACTCTATACCACTGAGCTACACTCCCAGCCCAAAATAAATGTCTTAACAGAAGTAAGATTGCCTCTGAGGATTTGAAGAAGGGAGTGATTATTTCTAACTCAGAGGAAATCCACAAAACTATTAAGAAATGGCTTCAATATGTGCAATGCCCTGGGTTCAGTCCCAAAGTACTAAAAAAAAAAAAAAAAGAAAAAGAAACATGGCTTTGAATTTGCCTTGAAGAAAAGTAATAAACATTATCATTTTTGATGACTTATTATGTGCCATGCTTATTATATATATTATTTTCTAAACTTCACAACAATTCCAAGCAAGATACTATTATTCCTCTTTTAGAGATAAGGAACTTAAAGCTAAGAGAGTACAAACAACTTGTGTAATGTTGGTCAACCCATGTTAAAATTGGGAGTTTGCTGTCCAAGTCTTCCTATTTACATGCTAGCACAGCATATTCTTGCTGTGCATGGTGAGGCATTCCTGTAATCCCGGCTACTTGGGAGACTGAGGCAGGAGGATTCCAAGTTCCAAGCCAGCCTGAGCAATTCAGGGAGGCCATTTCAAAAAATAAAAAAGACTGGTGATGTAGCTTAGTGATAGAGCCCTTCCCTAGTATGTGCAAGATCCTGGGTTCAATCCCTAGTACTGCAAAATAAAAAAAGAAAAGCATATTCCAAGGAGAGGAAGTAATGTGACCAAAGGCACAGATGGGAGGCCAGATGAGGTGGTGTGTACCTGTAATTCCCAGATAACTCTGGAAGCTGAGGTAGAATGTCAAGGTCAAGGCCATCCTGAATACTGATGGGATGTTATAAGGATGTAGGAATAATGATGGCAAATCAGTTGGTTGAAAGAAATATGTGAGGGAAGAGGAACAAGCAGCAAGCAAGAATGGAAAGGTAGATTGTGGTCAGAAAGTTGATAGCTTTGAATGATAGGCTGCAGAATTAAGACCTTTTTTTCTAGTGAGTTGCAGGATGGGGAGGAGGGTTTTGAAGGTTTTATGAAGCAGTAACAGGATCAGAGCTTTGCCTGAGGAAAATTCATTAGCAATGGGCTGGGGATGTGGCTCAAGTGCTAGCGCGCTCACCTGGCATGCGTGCGGCCCTGGTTCAATCCTCAGCACCACATACAAACAAAGATGTTGTGTCTGCCGAAAACTAAAAAATAAATATTAAAATTCTCTCTCTCTCTCTCTCTCTTAAAAAAAAAAGAAAATTCATTAGCAGCAATGTAGAAAATGGATTCAAGTGGAAAGATTATGAATGTGGGAAGACTAGTGAAAAGAGTGTTATAGTCTAGGGTAGAAATATAAAAAGACGGGCTGGGGATGTGGCTCAAGCAGTAGCGCGCTCGCCTGGCATGTGTGCGGCCCAGGTTCGATCCTCAGCACCACATACAAACAAAGATGTTGTGTCTGCTGAAAACTAAAAAAATAAATATTAAAGAAATTTTCTCTCACTCTCTCTTTAAAAAAAAAAAGAACTATAAAAAGACCTGTTTTAGTATAATGCCTATGGAATTAGGCAGGAGAAGAACATATATAAGAGATTTAATATAGGTAGAATCAGTCATTTGTTGTGATACCTTGATTTTAACCTATAAGTTAAGAAAGTCTTAGAGAAAGTGGTCTGCTTGACCTAGAAGGAATCTGCTGTGGCCTTGATATGTTTTTACAATCTGCTTGAGACTTCTTGGTTTGTCATCCAATCTGTTGTGTCATCCAAGTGACAAATTATCTCCTAATTCAATATTGTATGCCTCAGAATATTAGATAATCACACATTCAAGGAATATTTATTATTTTGTGTTATGTGCCAGGCATTATAATAAAGACTAAAGATCCAGAGTTTTAACAAGATCTTCCATTCCCTCTATATTATTAAGCCTACTAGAAGAAACTAACAAAAAAACCCAATCATAATTATTACATGGATAGCAGAATGCACAAAGGAGGGGACCCAACTCCTAACTCAGCTGGGTTTAGATGGAATGGGGAGAATTAAGGAAGCTTCTAAAAAAAGGGCAAATCCTACTAGGTGCAGTGGCACTCATCTGTAATCCCAGCTGCTCCAGAGGCTGAGGCAGGAGGATTGTGAGTTAAAAGCCAGGCTTAACAATAGCAAGGCACTAAGCAACTCAGTGAGGTCCTGTCTTTAAATAAAATATAAAAAATGGCTGGGGATGTGCCCCTGAGTTCAATCTGCAGTACCCAATTTAAAAAAAAAAAAAAAAAAAAGGGAAATCCTGATGAAAGCAGAATTTATACATTCCTCAATGTACCTTTTTTAAAAAAAATTTTTTTTTAGTTGTTTATAGACCTTTATTTTATCTATTTTTATATGTGGTGCTGAGAACCGAACCCAGCGCCTCACACATGCCAGGCAAGTGTGCTACCACTGAGCTCCAGCCCTAGCCCCTTAATATACCTTTTTTTGTTTGTTTTGTACCAGGGATTGAACCCAGACACATTACCACTGAGCTATAGCCCTTTTTATTTTTGTTTTTGAGACAGGGTCCTGCCAAGTTACGTAAACCCTCACTAACTTGCTAAAGCTGACCTCAAACTTGTGATTTTCCTGCCTCAGCCTCCTGAGGATTACTGATATGTGTCACTGAGCCTAGCCTTCAGTATACTACTCAGTATACTATTCTATATCAAGTCATTATGCCGCGTGTGTTGGGGGTGCTGGGGATTGAAACCAAGGCCTTGTGCATGTGAGGCAAGCACTCTACCAACTGAGCTATATCCCAGCCTTCATTATGCCTTTTTCCACAAGGAGAGCTCCTATTCATCCTTTAAAACAGCTCAGATATCACTCCATAGATTCTTCCCTTACCCCAAACCAGTTTTTGTCTGATAGAATTAATCATTTCCTTCTGTGAGCTACTATAGGTTCATACTCCTCTAACTGTAGTATGTTACTTTATTTCTTATTTCTTTCCTTGTGTTTTTTTTTTTTTTTTTTTTTTTTGTGGGGGGGGGATGGAGGTTACATGTTCACATTTAGTTCCTTTAGGTCATCATCTATGTTTTATTCACCTGTATGTCTCCTAACATAATATGAGTCTGGCTCATAGTGAATGCTTAGTAAATGGTCATGCCAATATTGAGAAGCAAAGAGTGATTGATATGTGAAAAGCCATAAATGCCATGTATAGGAATTTGAACTATATTCTAAAGGCAACCATGTAAATGATATAATAAGATGTATATTTTAGAAAGACTGTACTGAACCCAGCATTCCCTCTTCTGAAATATACTCCAAATCATTACCTCATAAAGATATCTGCACATCCACATTCATTACAATACTATTCACAATAACCAAGATATAGAAACAATCCAAGTGGCCCATCAGTGGACAAATGGATAAAGAAACTGGTGTGTATCATTCATATATATATGCTGTGTATATGTTTATATAACAGAATATTACTCAGCTTAAAAAATGAAGACTGGAGGACTTCATGCTGAGTGACAGAGGCCAGATATGAAAAGAAAAATAATGTATGATCTCATTTATATGTGAGATCTTAAAAAAAAAAAGTGGGGGGGTTGTCAAATATAGAGAGAGAAAGAATGAAACACTGGTTACTAGGATTGGGGTTTCAGAGAGGAAATACAAAGATGTAGGGCAAAGAATACAAAGTAACAAATATGTAGGATGAAAGGTCAAAAAATCTAATGTAACTGGCTGCAGTTATCAGATATTAATTACCAGGGGTAAACTCAGCCATTTTGGAGGCTGAGGCAGCAGGATTACAAGTTTGAGGCCAGCTTCAGCAGTTTATCAAGACACTCAGGAACCTAGTGAGACTCTGCCTCAAAATAAAAAGGACTGGAACACCCTTGGTTCAATTCCTAATTTACCATCTCCCCCTGCCCATCCCACCCCACCCCCCAAAAAAAGGATGCAGTTGCTTTCAGGATATGCCTCTTTGGCTCTGTTGTGTTTGTGGCCTCTTATCAGACTCATTTCCTTCTCTTTTTCTGAGTTTTATCACCTCAATCTTCTTGGAGTCAGTTTTTAGCTAACTAGATTTCAGAGCCTGATTTCATGTCCTATCTAGTTCCTTGAAGTTCAATCAAGAAAACCTTCAGCATATAGATGTGCTTTGTCAATGAGTTCTTTATTAACTCTTTGTTTTGACTCTGAAGGTAGGTATAAGATTTATAGGTCATCTGAGACGTAATGTGAAGAATGACATAGTTTAGGAGTTATTGATCACATTAATACAAGAACTAAATGGAAGCTTTCGGAGTTGGGTAAAAATGCCCATTTGGCTCTAAATCAGAAGTGGTTGCCAAAAAGTTTTTTTTTTTTTTTCCCCTCATAAAAATGGCAAAAGAAATGTTTTCTAGATGACTGGTGAATAATTTCCCTCTGGAGAGGAGAAGAAAGTGGCTGATTAGTAGTTAATTACCTGTTATGTTAAATAGCTGTGAAATTTATGAGGCATTAAGGAAGAGTAGGTCCACCTCAGACTGGAAGCCAGGTGATAGAAGTCTTTGTAGACAAGAACAACAACAACTGTCAGAAGAGTCTTTTACTAAATATGGATGGTTGCTTAATTGTAAAACCCACATTCCTTAAACTGTGTATTATTCCATTTCATTGATGCCTAATCTAGCATCCTCTCTGAACTGAATGTGACATCATGTTTATTCACATTCTTCACCTCTCTCTCTTAACTTACTCTTTCTCTGGGTCAGTAATTTTAGTCTTTTCACTCTTTGGTCAAAGATCCCTTTCTTACAACTATCACTGACTTGTTAGAATATAATGTGGTCCTTAATGCACAGGCATTAGGAGTTATTATGCTTTTTTGGAGGTACTTTGACTTTGCCTTAGTGTCCTTAATAATGAAAAATGATTCTTCCTTAAGCGTGAAGGCCTTGCTTTATTGTTTGTAGGCTGCTTTGCTCCTCATTTCTGTGTCTATGTAAGCCCTGTGTTTGGTGGTAGGGTGAGAAAAGGGATATTCCCATGGAACTTAGATTTGAGATTCAGTTAGGAAAGTAGATCTTAATGTTTATCTTCATTATAAGGCATGATTGGTCCAAGGAGTTTATCATAGTATCATTATATTTGTCCCTCAATTTTCCAGTTTTCCTTACTATTCAACATTTACTTATTCTGTTAACATACGTCAGAATTATTTTCTTTTCTTTATTTCTTTTCTTTTGTATGTATGTGATGAGAGATGGGGTGTTAATGGGAATTGTACCCAGGGGCTTTTGCATGCTGGGCAATCCCTTAGAGACAGGGTTTTGCTGAGTTGTTTAGGGCCTCGCTAAGTTGCTAAGGCTGCCTTTGAACTCAATCCACCTGCTTCAGCCTTCTTTAGCCTCCTGAGCTGCTGGGATTACAGGGATGCGCCACTGCATCTGGCACCTTTTTTTTTTTTTTTTTTAATTGTCTAATTGTCTGTTTATTTATTATGGTACTGGGGATTGAACTCAGGAACACTCTACCACAAAGCTACACCCTCAGCCCTATGTATTTATTTAAGACAGGGTCTTACTAAGTTGCCAGGCTGGCCTCAAACTTGCATCCTCCTGCCTCAGGCTCCCAGGTCCCTGAAATTGCAGGCATGGGCCACTGTGCCTGGTCAGATAATTTTATTGTAAAGGGGATCTGGGAAAAATGGGGTAGTAGCTAGTGTAGGATCTGGGGAGACATTTTTGTTTTATAGTAAATATTACAGAATATTTATGTGTTATTGGGATTAATCCAGTAGGGAAGAAAGAGTTACAAGTGTGGTAGAAAAGGGAGAGAATGGATGAAATGGTTGGCTGTTTTGGAAAAGCAGAGCTATGAAGTCCTAGCAGCATTGTCCTTTTTGTAAGCTATAGAGAAGGGAAAAATTAAAGAGATGGTAATTGTGACTATTGATGCTTTGTTCTCTGTAGAATTAGGTTTAAAGGTATTGATGATAGCCTCTGGTCTTACTTGTGCCAAAGCACCTCAGTATGTGGAGCTTACTTCCTTCTAAATACCCAGCAGTAACAATTGGTCCCTGCTTTTTTTTGAGTTCTAAGGATCCAGGGGATAAGGGAAGAAGAGGATTCATCCTCCCATCTTTACTGTCTTTTCCACTGTGACTATTTTGATGTTGCTTGTGAATATGTTTGTGGTTGATAAGTGGGTTTTTTTTTTTTTTTTTGGTAGTTGAAGATGGACAGCACGCTTTCATTTTATTTGCTTATTTTTGTATATGGTGTTAAGGATCAAACCCAGTGCCTCACACATGCTAGGCAAGTGCTCTGCCATTGAGCCACAGCCCCAGCCCCTTCAATTACTTCTTATGAAGGATATGCCACACCTGTCCTACACTAAAAGCTATGGTATATGGTCAGAAACAAAAGCTGCTATTACCTGTTTTCTGTACAGTATCAACTTATCACTTCGGACAGAGTGATCAGTAAAGAAGTTTATGCTTCCACTAGATAAATTTGAATTTTCTTGCTTTTTTTTTTTTTTTTTAGCTGAAACCTCTTTTTCTACTTTAGAGTCTTAAATCTTTGGAAAAATAAGAGTGGAAAAATAATTTCTTATTTTTGTCTTTTTTGGCCATGTTTTGGATCAAACCCAGGACCTTATGCAAGTAGGAAAGCTAATTTCATATTTTTATAGTAGTTACTAGGAGAACAGCTTCTCTGGTAATTAAGTCTGACCCAGATGCCTATCAGTCATATTTGTCCATCTTGCTAAATACAGGATATCCCAAGATAAGAACTAATGTAACACCAGATCAGTTGGGCATTGCTAGAGAACATTTTCTGCCAACCCCTAATTGTTCCTTAAATTGTGATTGTATACTAAATATAGTCTTCTTTTTAGGTTCTGTGCCTGTCTTTGTAGAAGGAATAAAAGTTCTAAGTATTCAGGCAAATTTGTTTTGTGATAAGAGATCCAAAAAAGACTTTTAAAAAAATTTTCAGAATTGTTCTGCCAGTTACCTTTTTACCCTAAGACAGCTTTTACATGTTCATACCTTTCAGAATGAATCATCTTCCTTGACTTTAGTGAGAGAAGGGCTGTGTGTACTGTTGCTGGCAGAATTTCCACAAATGTTTTTCTAAAGTCTTCCAGTACTTCACTTGGGTTGAACCAATATTTCTGAAAGAGACCTGTGAATCTCCCAACTCTGAGTTGTTTGTGTTAAAAAGAATGGTCAGTTCTGATTTGCCTGGAAGGATGTCAGGCATCCTTTGTTTATGAAGCAGTTCCCACTATTGAAAGCCAGAGGTGGCAGGCAAGAATATATAAAACTGTGCTAAAGACTGCAGAAAGGTGAAATTCTGTTCTTGCTTGTTGAGCATAATCCTCTTTACCTAAAAAATGAGGAATACTATCATCAGAATGTCAAGGTAAAATCTGGGACATGCTTTGATCTCTTTAAAATTCTAAATTTATCCCAAATAGCTTGAACTTTTTATTTTTATAATTCACAGTTTCCAGACATCAGTCAAGAATCTGATTCTCCATTTGTTTTCATCTGCAAAAATCCCCAGGAAATGATTGTGAAGTTTCCTATTAAAGGAAATCCAAAAATCTGTAAGTCACTATCTTTGATGGTCTAATTTGTTTCCTTTTTGTTTTGTATCTCACTTGTCTAACTTTAAAAGTATTTGTTCTGTGGTATTCCTAATGGGAGGATTCACATTATTATTTTATCAATAACTTTACTGTTGGATTTACTACAATATAGCCTTCCCAAAGTATCCTGATCCACAATCATTGGCATGATAGTAAATCACCATAAACTTCTATTTAGAACCCCATTACATTAAAATGCAATTTGTTACCCAAAAGAATGCTTTGCCCCACTGTGTGATGCTCATCAGAGAAAGTAGGGATCTAATACTAGTGACAATATTGTCATTTATCCATTGTTCTTCAATATTTGTTCCAAGAATAAAACTTAAAATCTTTTTTTTAAATTTTCTGTTTTTATTAGTTATGACAATAGAATGTATTTTGACATATCATACATCTTAAAACTGTTTTTTTATTTGTTTTGTCACATGTTAGGCAATGTTCTACCACTGAGCTATTCCCTAGGCCCTTGTGTTGTTTTATTTCTTTGGTACTAGGTATTGAACCTAGGGGCCCTTTACCACAGAGCTACATCATAGATCCTTATTAATTAATTAATTGTCACCGTGTCTTGCTAAGTTGCTGAGGGTGACCTCGAATTTGTGATCCTACTGCCCCAGCCTTTGGAGTCATTGGGATGATAGGAGTGTGTCATTGTGCCTGGCTATATATGTATTTTTTTTTTTTTTTTTTAAAGAGAGAGTGAGAGAGGGAGAGAGAGAGAGAGAATTTTTAATATTTATTTATTTTTAGTTATCGGCGGACACAACATCTTTGTTTTTATGTGGTGCTGAGGATCGAACCCGGGCCGCACATATGCCAGGCGAGCACACTACCACTTGAGCCACATCCCCAGCCCATATATGTATTTTTTTAATTTAATTTTTTGGTGATAGGGATTGAACTTAGGGCCTTGAATATGCTAAGCACACTCTCCCAATGAACTACACACCTTCAGCCCTTAAGTTGTTTTTCATTTGTTTGGGTTTTTGTTGTTATTGTTTTTTGTGGTGCTAGGGGTTGAATCTAGGGCTTCATGCATACTAGACAAATGCTGTAGCACTGAGCTACACCCCCAGTCCAATGAGTGTCTATTTTAGAGGCACCACTTCCCATATTTCCCTTTATTATTGGTTCCTATAGTTGTGCCTGAGCCCTCTTGCTTTTCATTCTTTTTGAAATCTCGGTTTATTTTCTATGACTTTTGCTCTTAGGTTTTTGTAATTATAATACCCTTTGCATATTGCCTTCTCAGGAAATGCTTGTTGACTTTACTTTCTTCTTTGAACTGATCAGCTCCCACTTCTCCTCTCTCTAGTTCTAGAAGTAGCCTCTTCTATTTCACATCAATCACAAAAAACATATAATGGTTCCTTCTCTGGCTAACTTCTATTGAAAATCATCAACAACAATTCCCATTTGCTCACGTCAGTTACTGTTTCATGCTTCCATATCACTGTTTTCCCATTATATGAATTGGGCAGTTCTGAGGCATGCTTGTTTTCACTTGTGCACAACTTTACCTTCTCCTATACCTTGGGTAACAACTTGCCTTTTTATAAATCTATTCTGTAGATAAGTACTTCTCAAACTATGAAAAAATAAAAATCACCTAGCCAAACTATAAAAACACAGGATCCTGGGTCCTGCTTTCAGATGATACTGATGCTATTGGCCAGCTGACTATATTTTAGCATTGTTTTTCATCACAAGATGAAATGCTTGGAATATCAATTTAGTGTTCACTGCAAAATTTAGGAACTCTCATGATTGATAAGACATATTTTCCTGAGATTCCTATACATAAGAAACTCTAAACAAAGTTGCCTTTGACTTACATAGATTATTTACTTCAGACTATACTCCAGTTACTCCAGTTATTGGCCAGGTAACCTTGGAAATTCTTTTTTCCTCTCTAGTATTGAGAACTGAAATCTTCTTTCACATTCCCTTATTTTTTATTGTGGTGTTCTAGAACTTCCTCCCCCATTCCATCCTCACCTTGCTTTAGGTACTGATGGCAGTCCTGTTGGAAGAAGGAGAAATGGAGATGGGTCTTCTCTCTCAAACAACTATTACTTGATCTTTAGTCCCAGTTCCCTTTCTCAGCTTTATTCCCTGTCTTAGTTTTCATCTACTGTTTAAGACCCTGTGAAAAAAACATTCTGTGTAAGTAGAGTCTAAATATTTTTCTGAAATGTTTTATTTTAGTACTTTTTCTACTCAGAGACCCACCTTTAACACATATATGACCTTCATTTTTCTCCTGTGGGGTGAAAGGGATGAAGGAGAGTGATGTTTTTAAGAGAAAGTCTTGATACCTTATGTCTTTCACGTTATTCTGTTTCTATTAGTTAATAGAACATTGGTCAGAAACAATAGTGAAAATGTTTCTAAAAGGAAGAAATAGAGCTGAGCTTAGTGACACATGACTATAATCCCAGTGACTTGGGAGACTTATGCAGGAGGATTACAAGTTTGAGGCTAGCTTCAGCAATTGAAACCCTGTCTCCAAAAAATAAAAAAAATAAAAAAGTTTGGCTAGCCCATATGGATCTCAGAAAATATTTCTATTGAGAGTCAGCCTAATCTGAGAATTTAGTCTGGTGTGAAGTTTTCTATTTCCTTTAACTTCTTATTTCATCATCTTTCATTCCTCATTACCATTTCTAAAAACCTTCTTCTTTACTGGAACTCCTTTTCCTTCCTTTAGGCTCTGGGAGAAACTTCCAGTTGTTTAGAGCTAGAAAATTTTGTTGTTGTGTTTTGTTTTTGTTTTTACACTACTGGGAATTAAATACAGGGATGTTCTATCACTGAGCTACATCCCCAGACCTTTTTATTTTTATTTTTTATTTTGAGACAGAGTTTTTATAAATTGCCAAGGCTAGTCTTGTACATGTGATCCTCCTGCCTTGGCCTTCTAGTAGCTGGGATTACAGGTATACGCCACTGTGCCTCTCCAGAGCTGGAAAAAATTTTAATCCCAGTACCACATGAAATAATTAAATTTCATAGTATTAATAATATTAATACTCTACTTAGAGTAGTGTGGTTAAATGTTTCTTTGCAAGATGCTTAGAAACCTCATCACCCTTTATAAGTTGGTTCTATGAGAAATATATTTCAAATTTCAAACTTTTGACTTGCAAATAAATTTTTAGAATATTCCCCATTTAACATGTTATGTTTTTTTGTGTATTTGTGTGCATATGTGTGCATGTGTATATATCTTTCTCAAATTAAAGGTGTATATTTGATGTATGTTTTTGGACATATAAACTTGAACTTTCTTGACTTTGGAGTAATTTGTGTCATTGAAATTGAAATAATTCAGGAAAGAGTAGTGTGCAATATAACATCATTTGGCTTCATGTTTGCTTAAATTGGGAAATGCAAAAAAACGTTAATTATAGTGGAGTATATAGATTGAATACTCAAAGAGATAAAGGAATATTTTTTGTATGTGTGGTACTGGGAATTGAACTTGGGCCCTCTATATGCTAGGCAAGTGTGCTACCACTGAGCTATCCCCAGCCTGGAATTTTTTTTTTTTTACATTAACTACATGTTATATACACTCATGTAAATTCTATACTGCCTTTTATTTTATTCAAAGCATGTGAAAAATCCCTAGAAAGTCATATGGATTGATGACAAATACTTTTTTTCTTGTAACTTCTTGCCCATCTGCTGCACATGCACTTGATATTCTTTTATGCATTGTGATTGAGGATGTGGTTTAACACTGAGATGCTTTAGGTACTAAATGTAAATACAGGAACTAAGCATTATCTCTCTCCTACTAAGAGAATGTATTGTATATTACTGTGATTCACTGTCGAGATCCCAAGTCTTGAAAGATCAAGTCAATTAGAACTCATAGCTCAGGGTTCCTTTAATCTGAGAATAGCCATTATTTGAGGATATGCCTTTTCCCATAAGAAGCCCAAGTCCCTTGCTTCATTGCCTATAGTTGGCTCAAGAGTTGCTGGTATTGGTAGTCACTCTGGTAGGTATTAAGTTTACAAAGATGTCCTTGATTAAAAAAAAAATTCACAAATTATTGGCCCATGTATGGTTTTATTAGATAGGCTAAGTGATTGAAGAATTTTATAATCCCTGGAATTTTGCAATCCCTGGGAAAGGCCTGGAAATCCTTGTTCCTCTTGGATCACCTTCCTCCTATAAGTCTTATATTTTATGACATCATCATCAAAGCTAGTGATTAGTTTGTCTACCATTTACTGTTGATTTTACCTGACATGATCCCTCTTGATGCCTTTCACAATCAGACAGGAGTTTTCTGAAATTTAGGTTTGGAATGTTCTTATACAGTAAGTCTTTGTGAAGAAAATTTTTATCTCTTTTTTTTTAATATGAGGAATAGAATACATTTATAGACTTGCATGGGATTATATGGTGACTCTAGGGTGAAACAGGCCATAACTAAGAAACAACTCCAAAGCCTCCATATAAATAATATAAACACCCTTACTTTTTCAGGGGATTCTGAATTTACGAATAATTTTCGCCAGGTGTGATGGCACACAGCTTTAATCCCAGCAACTCAGGAGGCTGAGGCAGGAGGATCAAAAGTTCAAGGCTATCCTCAGCAATTTAGTGAGGCCTTAAGCAATTTAGCAAGACTCTATCTCAAAAATAAAAAGGGCTGGGGATGTGGCTCAGGGGTTAGTTAAGCACTCTAGGTTCAATCTTTGGTATGTATAAATAAATAAATAAAGTATACAGGAGGATATGCATAGGATATATGTAAATACAACACCATTTTATATAAGGGACTTCAGCATCTGAGGATTTTGTTATACATTGGGGTTCTGGAATAAATCCCCTACAGATTCTGAGGGACAACTGTATTATTACAATTAGTTACTTGATTAAATTACATAATATGTGTAAAATACTTAGCACAGTGCCTTGTATATAGAGAGCACATAATGTTACCTATAATTTCAACAATTCTGAGTTTATAGAGATTTTTTTCCTCCTTTCATTTTATATTTGAGTAAACAGGTTTACAGAAGTTGTATTTTTCTTAAATCTTCTGGTTTTAGTTTTCCTACTTTTTTTTTTAAATCAGGTTGCCTCAGGAACAAATTATTCCAATTCACTTTTTTTTTTTTCTTTTGTTCGATTAAACCCAGGGCTTTGCACATGTTAGGCAAGCACTCTACCACTGAACTACATTTCAAGCCTCCCCGCTTTTTTATAATTTCATTTTGAGGCAAGGGTCTTGCTAAATTACCCAGCCTTGACTTCAAACTTGTTGATCCTCCTGCCTCAGCCTCCTGAATCACTGGGACTAGCAGGCATGGAAGCACATACCTATAATCCCAGAGACTCCAGATGCTGAGTAGGAGCATCACAAATTTGAAATTAGCTTCTGCAATTTAAAATGAAAAAATAAAAAGGGCTGGGGATGTGGCTCAGGGGTTAGTTAAGCACTCTAGGTTCAATCTTTGGTATGTATAAATAAATAAATAAAGTATACAGGAGGATATGCATAGGATATATGTAAATACAACACCATTTTATATAAGGGACTTCNAAAAAAAAAAAAAAAAAAAAAAAAAAAACTAGTAGCTGGGGTTAAAGATGTGTACTACCATGCCCAGTTTCCAATTTACCTTTCAATTTTAGGGCATAATATTATAGAGCTGGATGGGACCTTCAGTACTCTCTAATTTCTTCTAGAGTTGAAAAAAATTGAGGACAAGAGTCACTATGGAACATCCTCAAGGTTATGCAGTTAGAGTCTCAAATAAAATTGAGAACTGGATGTCTGGAGTCTCAGATGAAATTCTAAATTCTGTCTTAGCTTGTCCTAAAGTACTGAATGAGACTCAATACTTATTTCTGTGTACCACCACCTTTTACAGTGTATAAAGTTTATTTGATATCAGCTACTTTGGGTTACAAAGTTGTAGTATCTATCTTCTTTGTTTTAGTCATTTAATGAAGGCATTTATTGAAAACCAACCATTTGACAGTCACTGTGGTAATGTTAGGAATACAAAGGCAAACTTGCCTTGTAGTAGGGCTCTTTGCCAGATCGCTGGCACATGTTCAGGTTTCCAGCCAGGCAGTCTATGGGATGAAAAAAACTCCTAAAACCCTGGGAATGCCCTATGCTCTAAAGCCCAAATTAAAATCAACAGCATTGTGAATATTGTTGATGGCCTTCAGGGTTTCATTGAGTGACAGTTTCTGAGGAAGCCCAGAAGAAGATGTAATGTTATTTCCAAAAGCAGGTGTTATTCCAAAAGACTGGAGGAAGGGGATTTAAGAAAACATGGATATTTGTTAGGCTGAGGTTTTCTCTCAGTCTCCTTGTGTGGTCATCAGGGCATGTATTCTTCTCTTAATTGGACAGATGAGACCACTGAAATCCAGAGGCTGAATGACTTGCTTCAGATCATACAACTAGTTAATACCAGAGACAATGGGCTAGAACCTTGGTCTTCTACTAGTTCAGTGTTCTTTCAGTTATACCTAATTGCCCAACAAAGGAAAATGACAGCATATGAATGGCATTGGTTATAGGTGTGGGCCCAAAGTATACCTGGGTGCCCTTGTATACCCACACCTCTTTATTTATTTTTTAGAGCTAAAGTTGAACTGAATTATGTTTCTATTTTTAGCATCAACTTCTCTTGACTTAGATGAGGCTTTTTGAGGGAGAAAAAAAAATTGCAAGCTTTTTTCTCAGGCCAGAAAGACAAGAACTCTGAAGATTCTCTTTATGATGTGGATGATTCAAAGGCAGCTACCACTGAACCAAATGCTATCCTGGTAGATCCACGGAATCACAGTTCAGAGAACATATTAGTAAAGTTCCTCTCATTTGGATCACCTGGGACACGAAAATTGCTTGTTTCTAAGTTTAACACAGAAGAGTCATGTGGCCTATGGCCTATGACCTTTACCCTTCTTAGCTGGTGATAAAGGGGCCCTTTGTCAGCAAAGCATTCATGTGGATTCAATTCCACTGTTTCAGGTCACTCGCCCTATTAAGTCTGAGACAGCAAAGGGGTGAGTTGAACTGATTTTCTCACTGTGAAAGAAGGTTCATGCATTATGCTGAGCCAGTTAACAGGTCAGCAGAATGGATTTCTCACTCTGTAAAATACCTTCCTTTCTTTATTACATGTTAATATTCTTAAAAACTTTGCCTTAGTATCAAATACCCAGGGGAAAAAAAAAAAAAAACTTTGTTTCTTTTCTAGGAGCTACAAAATTAGATTTAGATTAGGTTCTTTGCACAAATAATACTTTGTGTATGTATACATATGAGTCCATATCCATCCATCCATATACAGTGTTCTCACTGCTTTCTCATTCTTACAAAATGAAACTCTGAAGTTTGGGAGTATCTGAATCCTAAAGCAAGATAATTGAATGTGACAGGAACACAGTAACCAGAAGACCTGGGAGGCCATGAAATATTTGCATTGCAAATTTAAAAAAATAAATGAGACTTTTTTTTCTTCCTTACAGGGAAACTGGATTCCAAGATCCATCAAGGAGCAAAGAAGGGGTTAATGAAGCAGAATAAAGCTGTCTGACCCAGGAAAAAAGGAACTATACAGCATAGTGGAGTTTTGTGTACTAAATTTGCTATCCACTGATCCTTTGGAATTGAAGCAGTAGAAATCTAAAGACTTGGTGTCAGGCTTGAATCTCTCAGAATTTAAACTCTTAATGAAATCTGTATATTTTTCTTAAATAATTGGGATTCTTACTTTATGTAGTGGGTCAAAATCTTTGAATACACTATTTATAAAAATTTATTTTAAAAAATTCTAGGTCTTTGACATTTTTGTCATTATGGTAGGGCTGGGGAGAGGGTAGCTTAGTGATAGAGGACTTGCCTTACATGTGTGAGGCCCTGGATTCGATCCCCAGTACCAAAAGGACAAAGTACAAGTTGGAGATTACATTTTCTTCTGAGATTTATATTTGTAGCTAAGAAAGTTCTTAACCCAGGTTAGCAATTTTTTTTAAGGGACTACTTGGGTTTAATTTTTCTTTTCAAAATGAAAGTCTGATAGGGTAGTAGGATGTTTAAGGAATCCTAAGTATAATACAAACCTCTGATGACACAAAATATTTTGAACAAGCTTTTTGCTGGAGTTCAGCATCTCAAAAACATTTTTTTTTTAAATTTAAATACTAGGGATTGAAATCAGAGGTCCTTTACTCCACTGAGCTACATCCCCAGCCCTTTTTACTTCTTAATTTTGAGAAAGGGTCTTGCTAAATTGCTGAGGCTGGCCTTGAACTTGCAATCCTCCTACCTCAGCTTCCTGAGTACCTGGGATAACAGGCATACACCACCATACAGGTTCCAACATCCCTTAATTGAAAAGTGAAAAGCTGAGTTACCCTTATTGGCCGTGTTTACTTGCTAGTTTTTATATTTGGGGTGGGAGCAAAAGAAATAACCTGAAGAAGCACTTCCACTTTGTTCATTAGTTCGAGAAGTCAAGACAAGGAAGGATCAGATTGGGAATAGATAGAGCCACTTAGTAAAGCACTGTAAAGCTGCCCGATTTATTTTGTTGGTATTGCAAAAGCATAATGTGGATGGAGCAATTCAAAACTAATTGAAAAAATAAAATCTCTTCAGTAAGTACATCCAAATACCCTCAAATGCTGAAACCCAAACTATTTGTAACCATCCACAAACTATGAGCTTTAGAAAAACAGGAAACAGGTTTGAAATGAGATTTTTTACTAGTCCATCTAGCCTTACTTTGTGAAGCACTTTGTTTCTAAGTCTGTTCTGAAGAGTTATCAGAATCTCAATTGCTAGCATCGTGAGGAAATCCATGGTCTTAATTGTGTATGTTCTGCTTTTTATAAAACACCACCACTGCACTGGGAATTCAACTCACTCTAGTAGTTATATGTATGACTTAAAAAAGAGAGAGTGAGGGAGAGGGAAAAAGTACTCTGTATTATAAAAAGATTAATTTCCCCTTTCTTTAATCTTTCATATTCAGTATTTATTTGCATTGAAATGCCTCCACTCATTATACATTGATGTTCACTCAACTGTGAACCCTGCTTGTTGCATTGCTATAAGCATTGGTTCTATAGGGGCTGATCATTCTGGATTCCCAGGGAAAACCCATCAGATTCCTATTCTGGTGATGCAAACATGCAGTGTTCTTTTTTCTTTTCAACCTCTGGAGAAAGTGGCAAGGACAGCTAATGGCACTTCTTTATTGGGAAAAAAGTCTTTTTAGTCTCCTGGAGACCCTACTATTAATGAAGGCATAAAGCACTACCACCCTGAATTCTGTATTGTTGAAGTTGTCTGGCTTGCTTTCTTGCTTTTGTGTGTGTGTGTGTGTGTGCGCTGGAAATTGAACCCAAGGGTGCTTTACCATTGAGCTACATCCCCAGTCCTTTTTTTTTTTTTAACATATTTATTTATTTATTATTATTATTAGTAGTAGTAGTAGTAGTAGTAGTACCAGGGATTGAATTCAGGGGCATTGGACCACAGAGCCACATCCCCAGCCCTTTTTTCTTTTATTTAGAGACAGGGTCTTACTGAGTTGCATAGCGCCTTGGCTTTTTGCTGAGGCTAACTTTGAACTGACAATCCTCCTGTCTCAGCCTCCTGAGTCACTGGGATTACAGGTGTGCGCCACTGGGTCTGGCTATTTTTTTATTTTAAGTCAGGTCAGCAACTGCTAACTTGTTGAAGCTGGCCTCAGATTTATGAATCCTCCTCCTTCGGTATCCAGATTTCCTGGGATTACAGGTGTGCACCATTGCACCTGGCTTGTCTACCTTTTTTTTTTTTCTTAGTTCTAGATGGACACAATACCTTTATTTTATTTATTGTTATGTGGTGCTGAGAATTGAACCCAGTGCCTCATACATGCTAGGCAAGTGCTCTACCACTGAGCCACATCCTCAGTCCCTTGTTTGGCTTTCTTAATACTAAAATAAAACTGAAAGGTAGAAAGGAGATAAGGAGCCTAGGCAGCAAAAAAATAACAAAAACAAAACAAAGAAGTTTCTCTGCTTTTTATTTGAAGACAACCTGTACACAGAGGAGTCTGGATTGATGTTCCACCTGGATAGATTGTATGTGAAGAAAAATATTGAGAGCTGTAACAGATTGTGTTATACAACCATTTTGTATGCTGTGATAAGAAAGTTTACAAGAACTTTACAAGAACCCACCTTAGCATTCAAAATATGCAGTTGGAGCTACATGAGTAAATGGCAGAGTAACTTGGAAACTTCTTTTCGTGGTTAGCCTGTGAAAGCCTGTCTTTAGTTCACGTGGTAGTGTAGTATAAGGTCTCTCTTTTACTTGTGTAGACATGGAGAGGAAGTGTGGGAGAGGCTTGAGGGGATATGGCCCTCAGTTGCTCAAAGATGAATAGCATAATTTAAAGCGTACTGGAAATTCTTAGCAGCCTAAGTGCAAACTTGCTTGGGAATAGACTGTACAACATTTTGCTCTGACCTTATTAACTCTGGGATAGTTTATAGTTTAGCCCTGAAAGAAGTTTCAAGTTTCTGAGTTGGTTTTCTGTTGCAGTCTCAATATCTGTGCCCTTTTTTGTATGGCTGGATTCAGTGGCTATCAATTTGTGTATAGTACCTAAAGGAATCTCAAGTTTGTTTTTTTTCCCTCCCTCTACTCCCCCACACCCCCCCCTCCCGCAGGCAGGACTCAGTCTTATTTATTTAAGTTCACAGTAGCTGCATATGAAACTGGAGACTTTGTCAGGGTTTAGTGGCTTTGTAAGAGACATTTTAGAATACAGTAAGGACTTAGGGGCATTATTTGTTTGCTTCCTATAGCTTATCTAGAGAAAGAAAATTAGGTATCCCCTCTCTTCTTAAACTGGAGTTTTACAGAAATAATTTTTTCCTAGGAAGTGTGAAAAATGTATGCTTTAAAGATTAGTTTTATAAATAATTACAAAGTTACAGGCTTTTTATGAGTTATAAACCTTAATCTCTTTCCACTTTAACGACTATCTCTACTAAAGCCCATTTATGTGGATTTCATTTAATCTAGTAATTTTTAAAATGCCTTTGCTAGAGACCAGTAAAAAGCAAGCATCTATAAAACTAGAGAAATCAGTAAACTTCAGTTTATTAGGCCTGGAGGAAGAAAGTCAGTTCTGTGGTAAAGGAATTTTTTTTCCTTGAGATTCTGCACATTTGCTGTTCTCAACTTCTGTGAATGTGTTCAGAGGGAGGTGATCCATTCATTAGCAGCAACAGGGTTCTGGCTTGTGGAGGGCATTTCTATTTCTCTCACACAGTGAAGAAATTACATAGCCACTGTCCTGTCCTCTAAAACAAAGAAACTTGTATAAATCTCTATTTATGTCTGCGCACATAGTATGGCTTAATTTGTGGAATGAAACTTGGTAAACTGATTAGATTTTGGATTTCAGTCGTGATGGTAGAGCCTAGAAAGAAAACCTAGTAAATGGACCCTAACCTGGAATCAGAAAAAGAGGTATGTTGAGGGAGAGAGGTACTGAGAATCCATAAAGAGGTATGTCACAGAAAGGGAGTGAAATGTTGGCCTGAGAAGCATAAAATGTCACCAAATTTCTTCTCTTTGAGAGGAGTCTTGAGCAATATTGTCTAATATGGTAGCCACTAGCCAAAGGTGGTTATTTAAATTTCAGGGCTGGAGATGTAGCTCAGTGGTAGAATGCTTGCCTTGTATACACAAGGTCCTGAACACACACACACACACACACACACACACACAAATAAATTTCAATGAAGGATTCAGTTCTTAAATCACTGTTAACCCTATCTTTAGTGTTCAAGTAGCCACATATGGCTTGCGACATCTGAATTGAACAGCACTAGTATAGACCAGTTCTACCATTGCAAAAGTTCTGACAGTGCTCATCCAGAGCAGAGGTTGGCAAACTTCTGGAAAGAACCAAACAGCAAATGTTTTAACCTTTACTGGCCATGTAATCTGTTACAGCTATTCAACTCTGCTGTTGTAGTGCAANTTTTTTTTTTTTTTTTTTTTTTTTTTTTGATACCAGGGATTATTTAACTCACTGAGCTCATCCCCATCCCTTTGTATATTTTATTTTGAAACAGGGTCTCGCTAAGTTGCTGAAGCTCTTTGAATCATGAGATCCTCCTGCTTCAGTTTCCTGAGCCACTGGGATTACAGGTGTGTGCCACCACACCCAACTTCTTATGATTAATTTTTAACTATTTAAAAATATAAACCCATTTTAGTTCATGGGACATACCAACAGGTGGCGACTCTAGTTTGTTACTTGGGCCACAGTTTGCCAATCCTTGGTCTAGAGGTACAGGAAGTCACAATTTAAGATTCTTTGTTGTTCTTACTGTTGTTATTATTGTACTGGGGATTGAATTTTGGGGCACCTTAACATTGAGCTACCTCCCCAGCCCTTTTAATTTTTTTTATTTTGACACAGGTCTTGCTAAATTCCTGAGGCTAGCCTTGAATTTGCAATCATCGGGCCTCAGGCTCCCAAATCACTGGGATTATACGTAGGCACCACCACACCTGGTTTAAGGTTTTAAGATTTTTTTTTTTCTTCTTTTGAAGTACTGGGATTTGGACCCAGGAGTGTTATCACTGAGCTACACTCCAAGTTCTTTCTGTTTTGAAACAGGATCTTGATAAATTAATCAGGCTAGCCTGGTATTCTCGATCCTCCTGCCTCAGCCTCTTGAGCAGCTGGGATTGCAGATGTTTGCCATCATAAATAGCTAAAATTATTTTACTGTATGGTACATTTGATCACTTGAAATTTTTTAGTGAGTCTTTCAGGTATGAGAGCATCTAAGAATTGAGATCCGCTATAGAAATGTTTTCTCTTGCAAGTCTGTGATCCCAGCCACTTGGGAGGCTAAGGTAGGAGGGTTACTTTAGTGAGGCCTTGTCTCAAAATTTTAAAAAGGCTGAGATTGTATCTTAGTGACAGAATGCCCCTGAGTTCAATACCCAGAACGAGAGAGAGAGAGAGAGAGAGAGAGAGAAGAAAACTTTATTCTCCTTTCCTTTTACTTTTGCAATTTAGTCCTCTCCAGTGTTAGTCACACTCCTTTGGTAGGAGATGACTATTGAAATATTTAACTGTTACATAAGTCATACATAAATCTAAAACACTGAACGCTTTTTTTTTTTTTTTTTTTTGGCCTACTAAGTAGTTGAATCCTCACTACTACAGTTCAGAATGGAAGTTTACTGTCACTTAGGATCAGTTCTGACCCTGAACTGTCCCAAGAACCATGGGGATATTGGTGGACCAAAGGGGAATTAGTTTTCCTAGGCCACACAGGCTTATTGTTCATTTTTAGCTGTCAACCCTCCCACTCTCCTTTTTTGTGTGTGTGGAGATAGAGATGGGAAGTAAAGGGATTTTATGACTCACTCTTAACTCTAAGTCTCATGCTGTCTTGAGTGGCACTGTTGAAGGAAGCCTCAGGATAAAGGAAGAAAGGAAAGATCTGCAAAGCAGAATGAAATGGTCATGCACACAGGAAGGACATAATAGGCTAAGTAGTGTGGAACTTTGAGGATTAAGATAAATTTCTGTTTGCTGTGGTAGAAGGTGGAAGTCTTAGAAGGTTGTGAAGAATATAATGTTTCACAAGTGATGGGTGAGAGTGTTCACTTAAAAATGCTTACTGCCGGGCTGGGTTTGTGACCCAGCGGTAGAGCGCTTGCCCAGCATGTGCGAGGCCCTGGGTTCGATCCTCAGCGCCACATAAAATAAATAAATAAAATAAAGATACTGTGTTCAACTACAACTAAAAAATAAATATGTATTTTTTTAAAAGATATTTACTGTGTACTAGTGTGCTGGGCAGATATGAATGGCAGATAAATAAAGACAAAAGTTATAATCTATAGTAATAAAAAGGTCTGTTGGATGAGGACAGAATAAGATATAGAATATAAGGGCTAGGGATGTTGCTCAGTTGGTAGAGCGCTTGCCTAGCATGTGCATGTGCCCAGTAAGGGGGAAAGAAATCAGAAAATAAAAAACAAAATTTATGATATAGGATGGTGAACTGAGCCGGGCTCAATGGCGCTCATCTGTAATTCCAGAGGCTTGGGAGGTTGCGGGGAGTTCAAAGCCAGCCTTAGCAAAAGCGAGACCCTAAGCAACTCAATGAAACCCTGTCTCTAAATAAAATACAAAATAGGGCTGGGGATGTGGCTCAGTGGTTGAGTTCAATCCCCAGTAACCCCCCACACCCTCCAAAAAGGATGGTATACTGAAAAAGATGTTGAAGGATTAGAAATGGGTACTCTGTAGAGGAAAACAAGTGATAAACCTAAAGAAACCTAGGAGAACAAAGGATTAAAAGTGAGGGGTTTTGCTGAATGAAGATGTAAAATGATTGAAACCAACATGAGCTGTGGTTGCCCTTTGTTGATATTTATGTTCAGACCTGAGGCCCTTTTCCTCCATACGGCTGAAGGACATCTACCGAACTGCTCTTATGTACTTATGGTACAGTACTTCTTCAGAGATCCCTCTGCGAGAAGTCTGGTTCAGTAAGAGTTCTCCCTTCCACGAGAAGAGAGCGAGAAGGGAGCGTTAGGTTGGAACTCTTCAACCCAGATTTCTTCGAGTTTATCTCTGCTGCAACTGGCTCGCCGGGTTTTCCAAATTCCCGGAGCTCGACTTTAATCCGGGCTCCCAGTAGCAGCTCATTCCGAGACCTAGGATTTGGCTCATTCATCCAGGTTCCGGGTTTCCCCTGCGCTCACCCGCTCCAGACTCCACACCAGCACGGAGTCCAGATCCGAAGGCACGACAGTCCAGTATCCGGGTCTTCCAGGCGGCCCTGCTTGTCCCGG